>NW_027152355.1:0-7500 GCF_040937935.1 Hyperolius riggenbachi | reverse complement strand
GTGCAGCAATGGCATCGCATATGTCCCAAAAACAGCGGGCTAGTGTTGCCTTATTAGTTTTGTTAAAAGTGCGTAAAAATTTGAAAGTGCTTAAGCAAAAGAGGAAAGGCCGTGCATGGGCAAAGAGCTGGCTCCAAGATAGAGATTTGATCTCACATGACAGCCTGTTACATGACCTCAGCATCTCTGCTCCAGATGATTATAGGAATTATCTGCGCATGCCGCAAGAAGCCTTCCACTATCTTTTACATGTGGTTACGCCATTAATTTCTAAGGAGGATACCTGGATGAGGAAGTCTATCACCCCAGAACAGCGCTTAACAGCTACCCTGCGCTTCCTGGCCACTGGACGCAGCCTCCAGGATTTAAAGTTTTCAACCGGAATTTCTCCGCAAGCTTTGGGTATCATAATTCCAGAAACGTGCCAAGCAATAATTGACGCCTTGAAGGGTGAATTTATGAAGGTATGTACATTTGATGTTGCATAACATGTTATTGAAGGGACGTTACACTGATAATGCTATGGTTGTGTCATAGAAAATCTATCCCAGTTTTCTGAATAATCTGTTGACAGGGCCGGCCCCCGGCATAGGCTGTAGAGGCTCCAGCCTCAGGGTGCAGTGTAGGAGGGGCCACAGATTTCATTCAGCTGTCATTCAGAATGGTTATGGAAGCAACGAGAAATAAGAAGAGGGGTTACATGGAAGTGAGTACAAGACAGATAAATACATATTAAGGTGTTGTGGAGGCTATGGGCCCTGTGGGCCTCTTAGTCTATTAGCAATCAGTGTGTGACAGCTGAGGTGGGAGGGGCGCACTTTGCTGGCTCAGCCTTGGGTGCTGTAGGACCTTGTCCCGGCTGTGGCTAGTGATGCAAGTTCCACTTGGCTAGTGTGATGTTTATGTAAGGAGTGTGTTTTAGGCTCTACTGCAGCCAAACAGACAACTAGCAATGGCAGCTATGTTAAATATATCTGTTTTTACAATGCACTCATGTGCTCTGTTTGTGTAGATTGTACTATAATAATAATAATAATGTTTGGCTACATGACTCTCAAATGTCTAATTTTATGTTATGTTCCATTTTTCAGTTTCCCCAAACACCACAGGAGTGGTTGGATATTGCTGCAGAATTCCACCGTTTATGGGACTTTCCAAACTGTGGCGGGGCTCTGGACGGAAAGCATATAAGAATTACTCCCCCTGGCAATACCGGTTCTTATTATTATAATTATAAGGGTTTTTTTAGTATAATTTTGATGGCCTTAGTTAATGCCAACTATCAGTTTTTATTTGTGGATATTGGCCGCAATGGGCGGCAGTCTGATGGTGGTGTCATCGAACAAACAACTTTTTTTGAACGCCTTACTAACAACCAGCTCAATGTACCGGACAATTCACTGACTGTAAACCACCTCAATTTTGTTTATGTTGCAGATGAGGCTTTTCCGTTACACCCACATATTTTGAAGCCATTCCCAAATAGAAATATTCAATACCGGCAAAAAATATTCAACTATCGTCTGTCCAGGGCCCGCATGATAGTGGAAAATGCCTTTGGCATCTTAGCCAGTAGATTCCGTGTGATGCATACTGCTATCAATCTGCGGATCGACAAGGTGGATACAGTTGTCTATGCGTGCTGTGTCCTGCACAACTTTCTTCGGCAACAGCACGCTCCCACATACTTTCCTGTGCACGCTGTGGACAGGGTGGACACTTCTACTGGGAATGTGGTAGAAGGTGAATGGAGAGCACAGCCACATGTCCTGACTGACCTGCAGCCCTGTCCGCCTCGAAATGCCACTACAGAGGCTAAAAATAATAGGGAGGCCTATGCTGACTATTTTCTTTCACGAGCTGGAGCTGTGGCCTGGCAAGATGCCAGTATAGTTTGAGTTGTTCTGTTTATTAACAATTGTGTTGCAACTTGTGTTTTCACGTACCTGTGATTAAATTTATGTTCATCTTCAAATGTGTTTGTTGTTAATCAACTACAAGTCAAGGCCCACATGTACCAGATATGTGTTAGGTCACACTTAACATTGCTTCCTACACATACTGGTTTAGACATGGAACATCATAATATGTGTTTTGAATTAGAGATTCATGTGGGTGTTGTTGTAGTTCCTTATTAACACAACCCAATAAACATGTGAGGCAGTGAACTTATATAGTCTACAATGGATATGCATGTTATTTAGACAGATTGGACCACACAATATAAATGTGCATAATTAACACTCAATTATATTAAATTGTTGGGATTAGATCCGAATACATAATTAGTCTAATGAATGCTCGTTGGTTCATTAACTATATGTATACCATTCAGAATGTTTACACAAAATGAAAAAGAGTGTTAATTATGTACTAATTATTCTGTGCTAATTGGGATGTCGTCTCCATACACAGTACTAATTAAAGCTAACCTGTACTACACAATTACTGTAGCTGTTAATGATAGGATATTGCCACAATGCAACAACAAGGAAAATTAAGTGTACATCAACTAAACAATGATACTAACTACACCATTAACACAATAACACCAGCGTTTCAGGTGAAGAAATACATTTTTATTAACACCTTTGTTGAATCAAATACAACAGTCTATGTAGAAGTAGTTTAAGATTGGCATTGTAACCAAAGTTGCCTTCCTCACAATTACACAGGGCTACCAAATATATACATAACGTAACAAAAAGGAACATAAGTACCCTCCAAAAATAAAAAAACAACACACTTTGGAAGGTGGCTATAGAACATGCTTATCTGTTCATACTGAATGTCGAGGTTCAACGTAAATCAGACATGAAAGTAAAGGTGAGGTAGGTATGTATTGCCTAAATGTGTTACAGGCCGATCCTGCTGACCTGATGTCATCACTACTTGGGTAGACCTGATCAGCAAGGCTGACAAACAGGTGTGGTTACATAATGTACCCGGGTTTGGCTGCATCCTATAAAGAGGAGCCAGATTGTAACTCTCCTGCAGCTACCTGAACAGTATGTTTAAGCCATACAACATACAGTATAAAGGAGACCTACAGATAAAGGGACATGTAGTCTGACAGCTTGGGTCCTGTAAAGGATAGGCAAAATGACATGTGACCAGAGATACAAATAGGTATGTACAGTGTCTATCACAGGTAGAACTATGCTGTGGTCATTTTGTACATGTTCAGGTGTCAATACTTCAATCTCAGGTATGTAAGTGGCTGACACAGACAGGAAGTGAATACAGCGTGAGCGGCACTGATAACAGAATGCAACTAGACCACACTGTCCAACAGCAAAGTGCCTTTTGACAGCAAGATACTGATATAAACAGCAAGTTCTTTGCAGTGTGGGTCACACAGTACTCAATTCCTGTCTCAGTCTGGACTGTCTCAGCCACTTACATACCGGATATTTATGGCATTCTGACCGATAAAGCTAATAATGAACACAGCATAATTGTTGTTGTGCTAGGCACTCTACATACACGTCTATCTCGTTATGTCATATGTCAGTTTGTGTATCAGTGTAAATACATAGCAGATACATGCTTGTTACTGGTTTAACTCACATATAGTGTCGCTAAATATACCAGCATGGGTGCCAGGCAACTACTATTGTTGATTAAATGTACAAACATTATGGCTCCATTTTAGTCTCTCTTCATTGATCCTTAAAGGAAGAGTATCCATATAGGCACGGATGGAGCTATCACAGATCCGCATAATTGGGTTGAGTTGGCCACACAGTTTCCAATTGTTTTTGATATAGTGGATGTTGCACATGTGTTTGTGGATGGTCAAGTATTTTATCAGGAGGGTAGAAATGGGGCTCATACTGTTGTGTGTGATAGTTGTGACTATACTGACTCATGACGTTATGATGCATGTGTTGTGTTGGTGGTAAGGTAGTAGGATAATGCATGTGTTGTGTCGGTGCTAATGTAGGTTGATGCATGTGTTGTGGATGTGTGAATGTAGGCTGAGGTTGGTCTTTTTCAGATGCTAATGTAGCATTAGGGATTTGTGGTGCTGGAATATTTGTGCGAGTCAAAAGAGCCATGATTGCACTTTGTGTGTGTGCCCTCAAATCTTCCGGAAATTCTCTTAATTTAGTTGCCACTAAATTCCCAAACGCATCACAGGAGTCATCTTTTTTGTTGATTAGCATAACAGCCTGCTGAATAGCTTCCTCACATTTGTCTTCAAGAACATTTCTTCTTTTGCGAGTTTTTTTCAGGGCAAATCTGCGTTTAGTGCTCTCCTGGGAGGGACCAGCGACAGATGTCTGTACAATGAATGGACAGAAAATACAGCAATTTGTACAAAGTTTAAACACATATGTAAACATTAGGTACATTTAGTGTAAGGTATGTCCAATGTACTCAGAGCTTATTCATGTTGGGAGTCGATTGTCAGTAATGTACAAATGGGCAAGGGTAGGTAACATTGGCCTACTGCAATTGAAGCATGAGGTTAGATGTTTAGTAAGCAAACAAAATATGCACTACATCACAATGTGTCAACTATTAATTACTTGATTAACATAATCGTGTGGGTCATTTCTATGTCTCCAAATAAACACACCACACCTCAGAAAGCATGGAGAACATGACATCTCAGTGTGTTAGTAGTGGTTTGTTGCACACACTTGTTTAATGTGTGAATCACACACTACTGCAGGCCGAAAACTAACCTGGCCCCCATTGTCCTTTTTATAATGAAGTAGCAAGCTACAAATGTGACATGTATCTGTAGCTGAATAGTAAGCTTGGTTTCTGGAAAGATTTCGGAACAGCAGCCACCACATTCCACTGTTCTGTGCATGAAATGTGGAAACATACCTATAACAAAGGTGAGGCTCACCTTTTATACTCCCTCAGTATACATGGGTGTGAAATGTGGATTCTGCTTTTTTCACAAAGCGACAGTTTAATTGGAACAATCTATAACCATTTAAAACACATTGTCAGTGTGACATTATCCAAAAAAACATACCTCTTCTTCTTCTAGGTTAGGATCCTTGTCACCAGTAGCCATCTCGCTGTTGATACTCAAGTCAGTGGGTTCACTTGATAAACTGCATATAGCCTCACGACCTTTTAAATGTGGAATGGTGAAGGCAAGTAAGTCGTAATACCATAGTCGTGGCTTATAAACCTCTTCAGCTGCAGCCCCTGATCTTTTTGATCGTTCAATTTTGTTTAATTCTTTTTTAAACACGGTTCTTAAGTTTTGAATCTTATTTTTTACAAACTGGACATCAGCCTCTGGGAGGACCGTTTTACATAACTGCACGAGTTCATCATGTGCTTTTGCCTTTAGACGCCTATCCGAGTAACATTTAGTTTTTGTCTTCCAAAGGGCAGGGTGTGCTCTATAGAGGTCTATAAATTCACGTGTAAATTGAGAATCTGAAAAGATATCCACTGCCATAGTTTCCTGGACTGTCCTGGAAAGACAAACATATGGAGGTGACATAAACTTCATATAAAGAAAGAAAGAAAGAAAGAAAGCAAGAAAGAAAGCAAGAAAGAAAGCAAGCAAGCAAGCAAGCAAGAAACTTAACGAACGTACGTTACTGATAAACACGGTCGAGGTTTAAACGAACTTACCTTGAAAGACGCAGACGCCGAAAGTTCAGGAAGCATTACTATACGCCGCCTATAAGGTTACGTTACCCTATTTGAGTGATTTCTCGGAACGTTCGGATAACGTAAGTACGTCAGAACGTACGTTCGGATGACGCAAGAAGCGCTTGCTAACTTCCTGTTTATCCAAACTGTCACTTCCTCTTCTACATTCTGTAGTCCTGTGAGCTGTGACAGCAACCATGCCACGCAGGACACCTGTGCAGCGAGCCACAAGAATGTCCAGGGAAGAAATGGCAGAGATGGTCAGAATATTTGATAAGAGGGACTATGATGGAAGGAGGGAGGTGTATGAAAGACCCATTGAGCGCAAAAATTATATTTTAGACCATGCCATTTCTTCCCTGGAAAAAATTTCTGGGGTCACTAGGACCAAAAACCACTTAATGCGAAGGTGGTCGGACTTAAAGCTGCGTGAGAGGGAGGTCCTAGCATCTCTGCGCAGAAAAGTGAAAAGAGACAGTAAGTAGTTATGTATGTAATAGTGTGTTTGCAGGCATAGCAGTTTCATAGTATTGCCTTTAACAACAACTCTTGCTGCACATATCACTCCATCTTACTTGCATCTGACCAGTATTGTGAATCAGTATTTAGTTTTGTGTGTGGAACGCTTACACACTTGAAGATAATGTATGTAGAATGTGTGTTACATATGTGCCTCAACATTTCACTTGACACACAGAAGAGAAGAGGAGACTGCAGAGACAGGAGCCACAAGAAGCAGGCCATGCCAGCAGAGATGAGCCAGAGGAGGCTGGGCACACTTCGGCGGTCCAGAGGGAAATGGAAGAAGGTACATCTGGCATTGTGTACAATGAACTCCATAGTTATCCATATATTTGAGGGTACATACTTAATCATATATATGTCATTACTTCGACAGATGATGCTGATGATGATGGTGATGAGGAGGAAGACATGCATGTTGGTGAGGAGGAAAGCATCACATTATTTCCTGTTGGTAAGTATACACATGTATCTGTAGATTGTAACCATTGTATTTCATTTCTCCATCACCATGGCCTATCTTATTGAATGCACCGTAGTGGCCAGTAATGATGAAGGAAAGTATGGTTCAGTATTTTTTTTTATTTCAGTGTGAGTTTATTAAAATTACATCAAAGCAAAACCGTTCTACCACCAACAAAACATGAGCCAGTATGGGGACTCCCAATGGTGTGGACACCCCTTTCATCAAGCATCAGCAGCCTTACGGCCTGAGGCCCACTCAACCCTCAACACTACACCTTACAGCACTGAGCCTAGCATGACAGTAGCAGGTTGACAGGGTCCTAAGATTTATGTGCGTCATATTACTCCCATTGGACAATCGTCCACTATCTTCATCTGCCTACCTATACTGGGGACAGGTACAGCCAGATCCCTGTAGTGGGGTAACACATATAGCTGCCGACTTAGAATGTGGAAACATATCTCTGTGTTCCTGTAGTGGTGGATGCTAGTTTCAAATAACAATACTTGATACAATTATACATGCCCATGGCAGGGGATCCACCGCATAAGAAAGTGTACAAAAGCTCACACATCAGGATAGAAAACACATACAAACTGTGGTTATGCAGATGTGCTACAGAGAGACACTCATAAGACACAGTTTGAATCGTTACTGGATAGCTAATTACATGCAACACCATCTTTCTTTGACTCAGTGTGGACTGTCTACATTTCTAGGTTTTGGCCTACTATGTCCACTCGCCCACCGCAGAGGGTATGGACCCTTCTCCAGGTGTGGGGCCTGGCCCAATTGACCCACCGGGCCACCCCCAAAAGGACACCTTGGGTGGCTTTAACCAGGGAGTTGGAGTGGTTGCACAGGGATAATGGTGTGTG
>NW_027152354.1:300000-518184 GCF_040937935.1 Hyperolius riggenbachi | reverse complement strand
AACAGTGTCATCCTAACTGAGGTAACCCTTCCAAGAAGAGAAATCAGGTAATTGTTCCATATATCTAGGTCATTGATCAATTTCCTGATCATTGGGGGGTAGTTCTGGTCGTATAATTTGGATGGGTCAATGGTTAAATTTATACCTAGGTATTTTAAATATCTAGGTTGATATTGTAGGCCAAAAGATTGGGCCAGATTTTGTCCTGCTTTAGTAGGGGTGTTGGACAACATCAGTTCCGATTTGTCCAGATTTAATTTAAAACCTGAAAAAAGGGAAAATTCATCTATAACTTTCAACAAGGCCGGAATAGAGGTCTTAGGGGAATATAAAGTCAGCAGGATGTCGTCCGCAAACAAAGATAATTTGTACTCTCGTTTGCCTATGGTGACTCCCTGGATATCAGGAATTCTACGGATCATCTCGGCAAGGGGTTCTATCATTAGAGCAAAAATTGCAGGTGATAGAGGGCACCCCTGCCTCGTGCCCCTCTGAATTGGGAACGACACCCTGCTGACAGCCGGCATTTTGAGAGAAGCAGTAGGGGATGAATAGAGTACTCTAATCGCATTAAGATAATTGCCACTAAAGCCATACTTCTGAAGGACCGAAATCATGTAGGGCCATTTGATGAGATCAAAGGCCTTCTCCATGTCCAAGGCCAAAATAGCTAGACATGAAGAAGACCTACTGGAGAAGTGCTGTATATTTACAATTTTACGTATGTTGTCCGAGGCCTGCCTGAAGGGAATAAAACCCACCTGGTCCCGGTGTACCAGAGCAGGTAGGATATTGTTAAGCCTAGAGGCCAGGATAGCCGTAAACAATTTGTAATCTACCCCTAATAGTGAAATAGGTCGATAATTTTTCGCCAGAAGGGGGTCTCGTTGGGGTTTTAGGATCATGACGATTGAAGAGGCCAGAAATTCTTGAGGGGGGGCATGGCCCTTCAATATAGTATTGAAAAATTTAAGCATATACGGAGTTAGGGTGTGTTCAAATTTCTTGTAATATAGTGCCGTTAGTCCATCTGGACCCGGAGATTTGGCGTTTTTAGTTTTTTTAATGGCCTGTCTCAGTTCTTCTGCTGTAATGTTTTGATTAAGTTGTGTAAGAGTTAGTGGTGATATTGTTTTATGGATTGTGTGGTCTAGGAATTTAACTTTATCCTCAGGGGCGCTGTCTGGGTCGTTATCTTTGTATAGCTGTTGGTAATAGTTTAAAAAAGTCTCGTAAATTTTATCAGGATTAGAGGTTATTTTACTGTTGGGGTCCCTAATTTTTGTTATTCCTTTGACTGTCTGTTGGGCTCTTAGTTTCTGGGCTAACCATCTGTTAGGCTTGTTAATCTGGTCATAAGCTTTAGCGTTGGTCCAGCTAAGGGCCTTTTCACATTCCCGATTCAAGATCGCCTCCAGCTGCATATTCAAGTCGTAAATTTGTTTGCTAAGATACCTCGAGGGGTTGTTTTGGTTAAGATTATGGAAGGTGGCAATTTTATGCTCTAGATTTGAAATCACAATCCCTCTTTCTCTTTTATGTTTGGCAGCAATTTTGATGAAATGCCCTCGGATTACTGCCTTATGTGCCATCCAACAAATTGCGGGAGTGGTCTCTGGAGTATCATTTACCGCGAAATAGCTATCCAAGGCTTCATCAATCTTGCTACACACCTCAGGATTATATAAGAGAGTTTCATTAAGCCTCTACGGGGCCCTTTGAGTCTTTGCGATTAGGGAGGTCATAGAAGTCATTATTGGGTCATGGTCAGACCAAGAGCATAACAGGTGCCTTGAGTAGGCCACATTAGAGACACAGCTGGAGGATATTAGGATCAAATCAATTCTGGAATAAGAGTTGTGAGGAGCAGAATAGTATGAATAACCCCTCCTACCACCGTTTTACTCCCGCCAAGAATCCACTAACGAGTGCTGTTTTAGTAAATTGTCAAAATAGTCTCTATTTTTCTTGGCGTCAGAAGGGCGAGTAAGAATGGTCTTATCCAAGCTATCGTTGGGGGCTAAGTTAAAGTCTCCCAACCAGATCAGGGAATCAAATTTTAATTCTAGCAGAATCTCAGAGATCTTATTTATGGTTTCCCTGACCAGGTTTGGGGGGGCATAAACATTGACTATGCAGAGAACTCCAGTCTGGAATTTACCTAGTATAATATTATAAGTCCCTTGGTCATCGAAAAGATGAGTAGAGACTTCCAAAGGAAAGGAGTTAGCCAAAAACGTAGCTACTCCTCTTTGTTTTTTATGGTAGTTGGACATGAATACCCGAGTATAATTTTTATGGAAAAATTTTGGAGATGATTTATTGGAAAAATGGGTTTCCTGTATTGCCAGTATATCAGGAGAGGATTTTGTGTAAAAGGTGAAAGCCTTTTGCCTCTTTTGCGGGGAATTGAGTCCCCTGACATTATGCGATACTACGTTAAATGGTCTGGTAGTCATATGACAAATAGTTGATAACTAAGGTGAATGATCTCGGCGCCTGGGGGAACGGGACCCCCCCCCCCGTGTATTTTTACAGAATGGTTCATATGGAGGTAAGAAAACGTGTGGCGGACCCTTCTCACCAGGTGGGTCCTGAAATCTCTTATCTAAATTAGATGAATACTGAAAAGAATACGCTGCACAATGGTGCAGAATGAATGCGAGCGAGAGAGCCCAAATCAGGGGGCTAGGCTCTCCTACTAGCATCCGTAAAAGGGGGACAACTATGATTTCCAAAGCCAGACTAGGAGATAGCTAAAAAAGGGAAATGCTAATAAAGGACTGCTTGGGGGGCAGCATGATTGCTATATATTTCTTAAGAGTTACTTGACTCAAAACTATCTATAAAACTTCCTTTTAAGCTTAATATAATTTGAATAAGCTTAGAACACTAAAAGCTAACACTCAATTGCAAAGCAAATATCACACGAAGAACATATAAGGAACTTAGGGATAAACCGATGTAAAAACCTGATACATGTGAACTTTAGTAGGATATATATTGTCCTATAACAGCTCAGGTCGACTAGTTCCAAAGAAGGGGTCCTACTCTTCAGGAGAGTGGGCCCAGCATCATAAGGGAGCAGTTTCTGGTATCCCATGGTAAAGATTCCGTGGGGGGCCCAACATCATAAAGGGGCCCGTACCACTGCAAAACATGAAACCACCCTGGGGTGGATACGTCAGAGAGCGAAGAAGTTGTAGGGAGGTCCATCATCATAAAGTGGACCTCCATCCCTCAGGCACAAAGTTAGACTGAGTAACCAGTCCTAAATGGGGAAAGTCTATAAAGTTAAAATGTTGCCCTTCAGGTTGGCTGTCCCATCTCAATGGCAAGAGCTCTCGGGCGGAACCTTGAACCTCCTGCACTGTTCCAGGCCTTAGTTGGTCTCCGTGGCCTCTGATCTTTAGGGACTTGAGTTAAAGGTGGAGGCAGAGGGTATGGGATATTTGCCTCATTTAGTGCCGCTGCTGCTTCCGATGGAGTTTTGCAATTATGAAGCTTACCACCAAGCTTGAATGAGAGAAGAAAGGGAAACCCCCATTTGTATCTAATGCCTTTCTTTTGTAGAGCCAGTGTATAGGGTCGCATATCCCTTCTCTTTGCAATAGTAGATGGGGCTAAGTCTGCGTATAATTGCACTGAAGCAGGTACTCCGGGCAGATGGTTAATGTCACGAGCAGCTAGCAGGATCTTGTCGCGGAAGTCCTCCGCAGAGAGCTTAGCAATAATGTCTCTGGGCAAGTCCGGATTGCGAGGCTTAGCTATTGCCCGATGTATACGCACAATCCGCAATGCTGGTGCATCTTCTGGTGGGATTAGAGTTTCAAAAAACTTGGCCGCCACCACCTCAAAATCAGAACAAGATTCAGGCAGGCCTCGTACGTGGATATTCGCTCGCCTGCTTCGGTTCTCTAGGTCCTCAAGTTTGGCTTCATGGGCATCCAGGCGATCATCATGATCATCTATGACAGCTCTATCTGCATTGAGTGCCCCCACAAACTCGTCTGCCTGAGTCTCTAGCGTATTGACCCTTTGGCCAATTTCAGTAATTTGCTGAGTCAATTCCGTAACGGCGACACGGAGTTCCGTACGGAACATCTGCTGCATTAGCGCCAACAGTTCCTCCGCAGACATACCTGTAATGGCGAGCCCCGAGGTTAGTGTCGCTGGCGAAGATGTCTGCCTGTAGGGTTCCTGGCTGCTGGAGGCCTGGATTGCTTCGCCCATGGGTCTCTGGTCTGGCGGGGTAGCTGGAGGCAGCGGCGGCGGAGATCCACGTTGGGCCTGGGCGGCCATCTTTGAAAAGTTCCTCCTAAACTTAAGTGGAGAATGAAGAGGTCTCACGGTCTCACGACTTCTCAGAGGGTATTGCTGGGGGGATCTGCTCATCGCTGGAGTGCAGCTCTTTCAGGGAAGGTGCTTCATGCCCCAATCAGTCATCTATGAGAGTCACAGTCTGGCTGGAAAGCAGGAGCTCACAGGGGACACGTCTTCACCCTGCAGCGCCTCACTAGCGCCCCCCCCCCCCCCCCGTCATTTTTCTTTCAATTGCAAACGTAACCAGTTTTTCAATGGTGTAATGGTTTAACATAGAAAACTTACCGTTGGCTCTAAATTCTAATCCATCACTCCGATTTGCAAACGGATTTCACTGAAGCTGTAACTTTCATCCCAGAACATAGTTTAGGGGCCATTACTTCTTCAACTATAGTCATTTTTCTTTCAATTGCAAACGTAACCAGTTTTTCAATGGTGTAATGGTTTAACATAGAAAACTTACCGTTGGCTCTAGATTCTAATCTATCACTCCGATTTGCAAACGGATTTCACTGAAGCTGTAACTTTCATCCCAGAACATAGTTTAGGGGCCATTACTTCTTCAACTATAGTCATTTTTCTTTCAATTGCAAACGTAACCAGTTTTTCAATGGTGTAATGGTTTAACATAGAAAACTTACCGTTGGCTCTAGATTCTAATCTATCACTCCGATTTGCAAACGGATTTCACTGAAGCTGTAACTTTCATCCCAGAACATAGTTTAGGGGCCATTACTTCTTCAAATATAGTCATTTTTCTTTCAATTGCAAACGTAACCAGTTTTTCAATGGTGTAATGGTTTAACATAGAAAACTTACCGTTGGCTCTAGATTCTAATCTATCACTCCGATTTGCAAACGGATTTCACTGAAGCTGTAACTTTCATCCCAGAACATAGTTTAGGGGCCATTACTTCTTCAACTATAGTCATTTTTCTTTCAATTGCAAACGTAACCAGTTTTTCAATGGTGTAATGGTTTAACATAGAAAACTTACCGTTGGCTCTAGATTCTAATCTATCACTCCGATTTGCAAACGGATTTCACTGAAGCTGTAACTTTCATCCCAGAACATAGTTTAGGGGCCATTACTTCTTCAACTATAGTCATTTTTCTTTCAATTGCAAACGTAACCAGTTTTTCAATGGTGTAATGGTTTAACATAGAAAACTTACCGTTGGCTCTAGATTCTAATCTATCACTCCGATTTGCAAACGGATTTCACTGAAGCTGTAACTTTCATCCCAGAACATAGTTTAGGGGCCATTACTGCTTCAACTATAGTCATTTTTCTTTCAATTGCAAACGTAACCAGTTTTTCAATGGTGTAATGGTTTAACATACCTTTTCAATGGTGTAATGGTTTAACTTACCAACTTACCGTTGGCTCTAGATTCTAATCTATCACTCCGATTTGCAAACGGATTTCACTGAAGCTGTAACTTTCATCCCAGAACATAGTTTAGGGGCCATTACTTCTTCAACTATAGTCATTTTTCTTTCAATTGCAAACGTAACCAGTTTTTCAATGGTGTAATGGTTTAACATAGAAAACTTACCATTGGCTCTAGATTCTAATCTATCACTCCGATTTGCAAACGGATTTCACTGAAGCTGTAACTTTCATCCCAGAACATAGTTTAGGGGCCATTACTTCTTCAACTATAGTCATTTTTCTTTCAATTGCAAACGTAACCAGTTTTTCAATGGTGTAATGGTTTAACATAGAAAGGGGGCGTGGTCTGGCCGCGGAGGTGAATGGTTGTCTGAGCCTGCAGCTTCCGCTCTGATCACCCACTAAAGCAACTTAAAGCGACCCAGAAAGGAACTTCTTGATTTGGGGTGATCCCCACGGAACTTTCCCCCCAATAGACTTTCCCCCTTGGGACTCTTTTTCCCTTAGGTGGTCAGTCATTCTGGAAGTCCACATCGGTGGACTCTGACCGTTTGGTCACAAACTGTGTTTTTGGAAGTTTGCCCTTATAGGACATAAACTTCATTGTTTGATTTGTTATTGTTTAAGTTTTATTTTTACTTCTACTTTTAGAATAGGAGATACAGGGTGGGACAAATTTTGGGGGACTGCACACAGGTAGAACCGGATGCCTCTGTGCACATCCCTCGGTCTAATTCTGATGTTTCTTATTTGTTTGTTTTTCCTTATTTGTTTTAGGTCCTGCACACTGTTTTGTCCATTAACCACTTTTCTTCTCTTCAGAATTGAGATGTCTGAATGTTCTGGCAAGATCAGCTTCTATGGTAATATACAATACTGTTGTTTACATTTGTCTGTCACAGGAAGTTGTTGTTTCACAGCTACTTCACAGCATAAACTGAACTGTTATGAGTAATTGCACACTTTTGTCCCTGAATGTTAGAGGTTTAAATTCTTTCAGAAAAAGGTATCTTTTACATAAACTAGCTAAAGAACAAAATCCAGATATAATTTGCTTACAAGAGACCCATCTAACAAAAATCTCAGCATCTAGACTGAAAATTCTTAATTATTCAAAAGTATTTCACTCAACATTCAGGGACAAAAAGAGAGCGGGAGTGTGTATAGCAATTAAGGACACTCTGGGCCTAGTGGTGGAGGAATCATGCTGTAGTGAGGACGGTAGATTGGTGATGATTTCTGGAACTATTAATTCCCAAACCTTTACATTCGCCAACATATATGCCCCTAATACATATCAAGTTAAATTTCTCAATAAAACATTCCAAAAAATACTAAAATTCAAAAAGGGAAATTTATTTATAGTAGGAGATATGAATGCCATAGCTGACCCCATATTAGACTCCACTTCCTAATCAAGAAAAAGAGCCCAATCAATTCTTACACCTTCATTAATAAAAAATGAACTATTTGACACTTGGAGGTGCATTCACCCCAAGGAAAAAGGATATAGTTATTACTCACCAATCTACCAGTCCTTCACTAGGATAGATCACTGTTTGACTGATAGATTCTCTCTGCCACTGGTCTCAGAGGTTGAAATTGGTACAAGAATATGGTCGGACCACTCACCTCTCACAGTAAAATTTCACCTACAGGATACTTCCCCTAAACAGTTCAATTGGAAACTGAACAAATTTATTATCAATTCTGAACACACCCTCCCCACCATAAAAAAATAACTACTTGAGTATTTCCACTTTAATAATACTAGTGTGACCTCTAGAATCGCTTTATGGAATGCCCATAAGGCTTTCATGAGAGGAACACTTATGAAGCAAGGAGCTATACAAAAAAGGAAAATTAGAGAAAAAACAAATTCCTTATTGGGCAAAATCAGAGTGTTGGAAGTGGAGATATTCAACAAACATAGAAAAGATCTGATTGGGGAATTGGAGGAGAGGAGACAGGAACTGGCAGAGTGCATGTATTATGAATATGACAAATGGCAAACTAGGCTCAGAGAGAATTGGTACCATGGAGGAAACAAGGCCGGAAAATTAATGGCACGTAAAATCAAAGGCCAAAGGATATACCATAGAATTCTTAAAATAAAGCACCCCCTTACTAAAACAGAAGTACATCACCCTAAAGATATAGTGGAAGCACTAGCTAAATATTATGAAGGCCTATACAATTTAGAAACAGACCCCAATACTCCATCCCCATCATTACAAAACATAGATAAATATTTAGGAAAAATAGATCTCCCTTCACTCTCTGACTTTGAAAAAAAATACTTATCTGTCCCCTTCTCTCAAGCAGAGGTAGTAAATGTGATCAATACTCTGAAAAATGATAAAGCCCCAGGCCCAGATGGATACATAAATGAATACTATAAAAAATGTGTCACTATACTATCTAAACCTCTTTCTGAAATGTTTAATGAAATAGCCTCCCAACGTAAATTTCCTAAGGAATCATTAACAGCCTTTATATCAACCATCCCTAAAGAAGATAAAAACCCAGCAGATCCCAGTAATTATAGACCTATCTCACTTTTGAACACAGATGTAAAAATGTATGCCCGTATTATTGCAAATAGCTTATCCCCCTTAATGCCCCAACTCATTAATTCAGACCAAGTAGGATTTACAAAAGGAAGATCTACAAGTGATGGCACAAGGAAAGCCTTGGCCATACTTCATCAGATCAAACTCTGTCGGACGCCCACCCTCCTTGTCTCTTTAGACGCGGAGAAGGCGTTCGACAGGGTTAATTGGCTATATATGTCTAGAGTACTCACTAAGTTTGGAATTCCAGATTTCCTCCATGGTGCCATTCTGGCATTATACACCTGTCCCTCTGCTAAAGTTGCCTCCTCTGGTTCTGTCTCCTCACCCTTCACTATTACCAATGGTACCCGCCAGGGTTGTCCTCTCTCTCCATTAATTTTTAATTTAACATTAGAACCCCTTGCTCAAAAAATTAGGAATAACCCCAACATACACGGTATTAAAATTGGTAGCTACTCCACAACATTAGGCCTATATGCAGATGATGTGATATTATTCATTCAAAAACCCTTGGTATCACTGCCTAATGCTATTAAAGAACTTGAGGAATTCTCTACAGTGTCATACTATAAGCTTAATGATCAGAAGACGGTCATTCTCCCCTGCTTCATATCAGCCAAAGTCAAAGAAACTCTCAAGCAGTCCTGCCAGTACACTTGGAATGAAAAATCCATTAAATATTTAGGAATCCAACTAACCCCAACCATAGCACAAATCTACAGGGAAAATTATGACCCCTGGTTATCCAAAATTAAAAATAAATTAGAATCCCTTGCAAAAGTAGAATTTTCATGGTTAGGTAGAATTGCAGCATTCAAGATGATGATCCTTCCCCAGCTTCTTTATCTATTCCGGAGTCTTCCAATAAGAGTACCTCAAAAGTTCTTTATGAGCTTACAAAAACAAATTAATCAATACTTTCTCAACAACAGAAAAGCCAGGTTCTCCAATAAAATTCTGACAACTCATGTCTCAAACATGGGACTTGGAGCCCCCAATATAGAACTGTATTATAAGGCCACAATTCTGGATCAATCCAGGTCAATCTGGACAAAAGATACTACTAAGCAATGGTATGTAATAGAAGAAGAACAACTACCGCTCAAACCATTTAGAGAGTTCTTAGAATCCAGATTGACCTGGAAAATTCAACAACACATCCAGAATCCTGTCACCGCCAACTCTCTCAGATTATGGAAGGAATTGATTCACTTGAGTAAAAATGAGGTTTTGGCGGTGACAATACCCACTTATTTAAATACTCTATATGCTGTTATAAAGAACCTAGAACTGGAGACCTGGTCAGATCATGGAATAAAATCCATAGAGGACCTGTTGGGAGATTCCGGAATTAGACCTTTTGATGATTTAGTAGTAACTTATGGAATTGCAATATTAGAAAAACCCAAATATGATAGAATAGCCAGATTCATTAATAAGCACCCATATCTCCCTATATCCCTTGAGCCAAAAATTATAAAACTTACTCAATCAGAAAATACCCACCTAAAAGGAACATCGGTTTTTTATAGAACATTATTAGAGTTAAAAGAAATTTTCCCTAAATGGAAATTAAATAAATGGCAGGACTGGCTGGGAGAAGAAGTTGATGTGGAGGAGTGGGAGAGGTCTGTCAAGGCCTTCAAAAAGGTCTCTCACTGTGTAGGTCACCATGAGAGCCTGTTGAAGAGCATCTGGCGGTGGTACCAAACCCCTGAAAAAATTAGCAAATTTGATACCCAAGCATCCCCCTTGTGTTGGAGGGGATGTAACCTGGCGGGTACCATGGAACATATTTTATGGGAATGCCCTAAACTCCAGGGACTGTGGAGGGACATTGAGAACTTTCTCCAACAGCTTCCAATGTCCTTGCAAACAATCCCTCCTGGTCTTGCTGTACTAAATTTGGGAGCACATAACTTTCCCCCCCAGGAAAGAATGATATTATCCCATGTTTTTGCAGTGGTTAGGAATATGTTAGCCTTAAACTGGAGAACTCCCCATATTCCAAAATTAGATGAGATTCTAAGAAGAGTCCAACCTCTTAGCCGAAAAGGCTTGGGCTATAAGATGTGGCAGTGTCAATTCATTTCTTATGAAAGTTAATCTCTGGCCTTCGGTGTACCCAGGATCAAAAATACTAGATTTCTAAATTAGGTTAATCTAAACATTCTGATGGAGTGGTGTACGGGTGTGTTTGGAGTGATCTTGTCAGCATTTCTGAAGCATTTTACATCTCAATATTCTGAAATTCTGAAACTTAAAACTCATGGACAATAACAGTGTACAAGTAGATTAGGTAGATTAGTTTAGGATAGGATAGTATAGTTTGTTTTTAGGTCATTTTATTATTTTCATCAATAATTTGAAGTCCCAACAAGTAATTGGACATTGTAAGTCAGACTCTGGAAAATTGTTTATCTTTGATGTGCAACCTGAGGCACTGTGGAAATCTTGTATATAGGCCTCACTCCCTGGGATCTATGTAGAGGGTCACCCCCTCATTTCCCAAGTTGAGAGAGTCCTCCTTATTATAGAGATCAGTTCAACCACTTTGTCATGCACATCAGGATAAGAGACACTTCCCAGTATTATCTTTTCTCCTGACTGTTATATGTCAAATATATATTTGGAATTCACAATGCTTAATCTATATCAGACAGATATTTGCCCCAACAGCCCCCTAGCCAGTTTGGCTGGGTTTAGTTTTGTCTAATTCACTAACTCATATCAGTGTATTTTTTAGATTTAGTTTAACCTTCCTGGCGGTAAGCCCGAGCTGAGCTCGGGCTATGCCGCGCAGGAAGATATCTCAGTCCCTGGTGGGGCGATTTTCTTCATTTAAAATGCTGTACGCGCAGTTAGCTATTTTACGCGTTTTCGCGTATTCTTATGTACATTCGTGCATTTTCGCAATTTGAGTCCATGTTTCTATTATCCCGAGGTAAGAACCTATTTAATTTGAGTTTATTCAGTTATTTTGTGAAAATGTACTGAATTTGGGCAAATTTGCGAAAAACGCGCAAAAAACGCGCATAAAACGCGTTTTGCGGCTTTTAGGCGTTTTTATGGCGGTTTTGCGGCTTTTTACCGCTATTGAACCGCAACTGAAACGCTTTCAGGAAAATACGCGTATGTGCATGGAAATATATTTGTACGCATGATAGACATGCTTATACGCGTTGTATGCATATTTTTGTACGCATCAAGTCACATGAGAATTACGCATCCATTTTAAACTCCATCCCAAACATATAGCGTATAATACAGGGAAAAAAATCATGAGAAAATTATGCGTCAAACACGCGTTTTTGTACGAATAACTCACAGATAATGCTTTCAGTTGTTAACTCAGAATTTATTCTTAATTTTAATTAACTATGATGCTCTGATTATAAAAAGCTACATACATGAAACCTATTTGTATTATTTTTTACCTTCTTATACAACTTTATTACTTTATGATTATGCAAGTTTTTATAACTTCACATCCACATATTATTATTTAATACTTTTGTATTATTTGTAAACACAGGTATTATCTATTATGCTATTGTCATTTATATCTGTCTGTTAACTGTACTGTTATATTTTGAAAAATTTCAATAAAAATTATTGTTACTGGTTTAACATAGAAAACTTACCGTTGGCTCTAGATTCTAATCTATCACTCCGATTTGCAAACGGATTTCACTGAAGCTGTAACTTTCATCACAGAACATAGTTTAGGGGCCATTACTTCTTCAACTATAGTCATTTTTCTTTCAATTGCAAACGTAACCAGTTTTTCAATGGTGTAACGGTTTAACATAGAAAACTTACCGTTGGCTCTAGATTCTAATCTATCACTCCGATTTGCAAACGGATTTCACTGAAGCTGTAACTTTCATCCCAGAACATAGTTTAGGGGCCATTACTTCTTCAACTATAGTCATTTTTCTTTCAATTGCAAACGTAACCAGTTTTTCAATGGTGTAACGGTTTAACATAGAAAACTTACCGTTGGCTCTAGATTCTAATCTATCACTCCGATTTGCAAACGGATTTCACTGAAGCTGTAACTTTCATCCCAGAACATAGTTTAGGGGCCATTACTTCTTCAACTATAGTCATTTTTCTTTCAATTGCAAACGTAACCAGTTTTTCAATGGTGTAATGGTTTAACATAGAAAACTTACCGTTGGCTCTAGATTCTAATCTATCACTCCGATTTGCAAACGGATTTCACTGAAGCTGTAACTTTCATCCCAGAACATAGTTTAGGGGCCATTACTTCTTCAACTATAGTCATTTTTCTTTCAATTGCAAACGTAACCAGTTTTTCAATTGTGTAATGGTTTAACATAGAAAACTTACCGTTGGCTCTAGATTCTAATCTATCACTCCGATTTGCAAACGGATTTAGCTGAAGCTGTAACTTTCATCCCAGAACATAGTTTAGGGGCCATTACTTCTTCAACTATAGTCATTTTTCTTTCAATTGCAAACGTAACCAGTTTAACATAGAAAACTTACCGTTGGCTCTAGATTCTAATCTATCACTCCGATTTGCAAACGGATTTCACTGAAACTGTAACTTTGATCCCAGAACATAGTTTAGGGGCCATTACTTCTTCAACTATAGTCATTTTTCTTTCAATTGCAAACGTAACCAGTTTTTCAATGGTGTAATGGTTTAACATAGAAAACTTACCGTTGGCTCTAGATTCTAATCTATCACTCCGATTTGCAAACGGATTTCACTGAAGCTGTAACTTTCATCCCAGAACATAGTTTAGGGGCCATTACTTCTTCAACTATAGTCATTTTTCTTTCAATTGCAAACGTAACCAGTTTTTCAATGGTGTAACGGTTTAACATAGAAAACTTACCGTTGGCTCTAGATTCTAATCTATCACTCCGATTTGCAAACGGATTTCACTGAAGCTGTAACTTTCATCCCAGAACATAGTTTAGGGGCCATTACTTCTTCAACTATAGTCATTTTTCTTTCAATTGCAAACGTAACCAGTTTTTCAATGGTGTAACGGTTTAACATAGAAAACTTACCGTTGGCTCTAGATTCTAATCTATCACTCCGATTTGCAAACGGATTTCACTGAAGCTGTAACTTTCATCCCAGAACATAGTTTAGGGGCCATTACTTCTTCAACTATAGTCATTTTTCTTTCAATTGCAAACGTAACCAGTTTTTCAATGGTGTAATGGTTTAACATAGAAAACTTACCGTTGGCTCTAGATTCTAATCTATCACTCCGATTTGCAAACGGATTTCACTGAAGCTGTAACTTTCATCCCAGAACACAGTTTAGGGGCCATTACTTCTTCAACTATAGTCATTTTTCTTTCAATTGCAAACGTAACCAGTTTTTCAATGGTGTAATGGTTTAACATAGAAAACTTACCGTTGGCTCTAGATTCTAATCTATCACTCCGATTTGCAAACGGATTTCACTGAAGCTGTAAATTTCATCCCAGAACATAGTTTACGGGCCATTACTTCTTCAACTATAGTCATTTTTCTTTCAATTGCAAACGTAACCAGTTTTTCAATGGTGTAATGGTTTAACATAGAAAACTTACCGTTGGCTCTAGATTCTAATCTATCATTCCGATTTGCAAACGGATTTCACTGAAGCTGTAACTTTCATCCCAGAACATAGTTTAGGGGCCATTACTTCTTCAACTATAGTCATTTTTCTTTCAATTGCAAACGTAACCAGTTTTTCAATGGTGTAATGGTTTAACATAGAAAACTTACCGTTGGCTCTAGATTCTAATCTATCACTCCGATTTGCAAACGGATTTCACTGAAGCTGTAACTTTCATCCCAGAACATAGTTTAGGGGCCATTACTTCTTCAACTATAGTCATTTTTCTTTCAATTGCAAACGTAACCAGTTTAACATAGAAAACTTACCGTTGGCTCTAGATTCTAATCTATCACTCCGATTTGCAAACGGATTTCACTGAAACTGTAACTTTCATCCCAGAACATAGTTTAGGGGCCATTACTTCTTCAACTATAGTCATTTTTCTTTCAATTGCAAACGTAACCAGTTTTTCAATGGTGTAATGGTTTAACATAGAAAACTTACCGTTGGCTCTAGATTATAATCTATCACTCCGATTTGCAAACGGATTTCACTGAAGCTGTAACTTTCATCCCAGAAAATAGTTTAGGGGCCATTACTTCGTCAACTATAGTCATTTTTCTTTCAATTGCAAACGTAACCAGTTTTTCAATGGTGTAATGGTTTAACATAGAAAACTTACCGTTGGCTCTAGATTCTAATCTATCACTCCGATTTGCAAGCGGATTTCACTGAAGCTGTAACTTTCATACCAGAACATAGTTTAGGGGCCATTACTTCTTCAACTATAGTCATTTTTCTTTCAATTGCAAACGTAACCAGTTTACCATAGAAAACTTACCGTTGGCTCTAGATTCTAATCTATCACTCCGATTTGCAAACGGATTTCACTGAAGCTGTAACTTTCATCCCAGAACATAGTTTAGGGGCCATTACTTCTTCAACTATAGTCATTTTTCTTTCAATTGCAAACGTAACCAGTTTTTCAATGGTGTAATGGTTTAACATAGAAAACTTACCGTTGGCTCTAGATTCTAATCTATCACTCCGATTTGCAAACTGATTTCACTGAAGCTGTAACTTTCATCCCAGAACATAGTTTAGGGGCCATTACTTCTTCAACTATAGTCATTTTTCTTTCAATTGCAAACGTAACCAGTTTTTCAATGGTGTAATGGTTTAACATAGAAAACTTACCGTTGGCTCTAGATTCTAATCTATCACTCCGATTTGCAAACGGATTTCACTGAAGCTGTAACTTTCATCCCAGAACATAGTTTAGGGGCCATTACTTCTTCAACTATAGTCATTTTTCTTTCAATTGCAAACGTAACCAGTTTTTCAATGGTGTAATGGTTTAACATAGAAAACTTACCGTTGACTCTAGATTCTAATCTATCACTCCGATTTGCAAACGGATTTCACTGAAGCTGTAACTTTCATCCCAGAACATAGTTTAGGGGCCATTACTTCTTCAACTATAGTCATTTTTCTTTCAATTGCAAACGTAACCAGTTTTTCAATGGTGTAATGGTTTAACATAGAAAACTTACCGTTGGCTCTAGATTCGAATCTATCACTCCGATTTGCAAACGGATTTCACTGAAGCTGTAACTTTCATCCCAGAACATAGTTTAGGGGCCATTACTTCTTCAACTATAGTCATTTTTCTTTCAATTGCAAACGTAACCAGTTTAACATAGAAAACTTACCGTTGGCTCTAGATTCTAATCTATCACTCCGATTTGCAAACGGATTTCACTGAAGCTGTAACTTTCATCCCAGAACATAGTTTAGGGGCCATTACTTCTTCAACTATAGTCATTTTTCTTTCAATTGCAAACGTAACCAGTTTTTCAATGGTGTAATGGTTTAACACAGAAAACTTACCGTTGGCTCTAGATTCTAATCTATCACTCCGATTTGCAAACGGATTTCACTGAAGCTGTAACTTTCATCCCAGAACATAGTTTAGGGGCCATTACTTCTTCAACTATAGTCATTTTTCTCTCAATTGCAAACGTAACCAGTTTAACATAGAAAACTTACCGTTGGCTCTAGATTCTAATCTATCACTCCGATTTGCAAACGGATTTCACTGAAGCTGTAACTTTCATCCCAGAACATAGTTTACGGGCCATTACTTCTTCAACTATAGTCATTTTTCTTTCAATTGCAAACGTAACCAGTTTTTCAATGGTGTAATGGTTTAACATAGAAAACTTACCGTTGGCTCTAGATTCTAATCTATCACTCCGATTTGCAAACGGATTTTACTGAAGCTGTAACTTTCATCCCAGAACATAGTTTAGGGGCCATTACTTCTTCAACTATAGTCATTTTTCTTTCAATTGCAAACGTAACCAGATTTTCAATGGTGTAATGGTTTAACATAGAAAACTTACCGTTGGCTCTAGATTCGAATCTATCACTCCGATTTGCAAACGGATTTCACTGAAGCTGTAACTTTCATCCCAGAACATAGTTTAGTAGCCATTACTTCTTCAACTATAGTCATTTTTCTTTCAATTGCAAACGTAACCAGTTTTTCAATAGTGTAATGGTTTAACATAGAAAACTTACCGTTGGCTCTAGATTCGAATCTATCACTCAGATTTGCAAACGGATTTCACTGAAGCTGTAACTTTCATCCCAGAACATAGTTTAGGGGCCATTACTTCTTCAACTATAGTCATTTTTCTTTCAATTGCAAACGTAACCAGTTTTTCAATGGTGTAATGGTTTAACATAGAAAACTTCCCGTTGGCTCTAGATTCTAATCTATCACTCCGATTTGCAAACGGATTTCACTGAAGCTGTAACTTTCATCCCAGAACATAGTTTAGGGGCCATTACTTCTTCAACTATAGTCATTTTTCTTTCAATTGCAAACGTAACCAGTTTTTCAATGGTGTAATGGTTTAACATAGAAAACTTACCGTTGGCTCTAGATTCTAATCTATCACTCCGATTTGCAAACGGATTTCACTGAAGCTGTAACTTTCATCCCAGAACATAGTTAAGGGGCCATTACTTCTTCAACTATAGTCATTTTTCTTTCAATTGCAAACGTAACCAGTTTTTCAATGGTGTAATGGTTTAACATAGAAAACTTACCGTTGGCTCTAGATTCTAATCTATCACTCCGATTTGCAAACGGATTTCACTGAAGCTGTAACTTTCATCCCAGAACATAGTTTAGGGGCCATTACTTCTTCAACTATAGTCATTTTTCTTTCAATTGCAAACGTAACCAGTTTTTCAATGGTGTAATGGTTTAACATAGAAAACTTACCGTTGGCTCTAGATTCTAATCTATCACTCCGATTTGCAAACGGATTTCACTGAAGCTGTAACTTTCATCCCAGAACATAGTTTAGGGGCCATTACTTCTTCAACTATAGTCATTTTTCTTTCAATTGCAAACGTAACCAGATTTTCAATGGTGTAATGGTTTAACATAGAAAACTTACCGTTGGCTCTAGATTCGAATCTATCACTCCGATTTGCAAACGGATTTCACTGAAGCTGTAACTTTCATCCCAGAACATAGTTTAGGGGCCATTACTTCTTCAACTATAGTCATTTTTCTTTCAATTGCAAACGTAACCAGTTTTTCAATGGTGTAATGGTTTAACATAGAAAACTTACCGTTGGCTCTAGATTCTAATCTATCACTCCGATTTGCAAACGGATTTCACTGAAGCTGTAACTTTCATCCCAGAACATAGTTTAGGGGCCATTACTTCTTCAACTATAGTCATTTTTCTTTCAATTGCAAACGTACCCAGTTTAACATAGAAAATTTACCGTTGGCTCTAGATTCTAATCTATCACTCCGATTTGCAAACGGATTTCACTGAAGCTGTAACTTTCATCCCAGAACATAGTTTAGGGGCCATTACTTCTTCAACAATAATCATTTTTCTTTCAATTGCAAACGTAACCAGTTTTTCAATGGTGTAATGGTTTAACATAGAAAACTTACCGTTGGCTCTAGATTCTAATCTATCACTCCGATTTGCAAACGGATTTCACTGAAGCTGTAACTTTCATCCCAGAACATAGTTTAGGGGCCATTACTTCTTCAACTATAGTCATTTTTCTTTCAATTGCAAACGTA
Source organism: Hyperolius riggenbachi (assembly GCF_040937935.1). Lineage (NCBI taxonomy): Eukaryota > Metazoa > Chordata > Amphibia > Anura > Hyperoliidae > Hyperolius > Hyperolius riggenbachi. The sequence continues at coordinate 500,172 of NW_027152354.1, read as the reverse complement.
ACTAGTTTTTCAATGGTGTAATGGTTTAACATAGAAAACTTACCGTTGGCTCTAGATTCTAATCTATCACTCCGATTTGCAAACGGATTTCACTGAAGCTGTAACTTTCATCCCAGAACATAGTTTAGGGCCCATTACTTCTTCAACTATAGTCATTTTTCTTTCAATTGCAAACGTAACCAGTTTTTCAATGGTGTAATGGTTTAACATAGAAAACTTACCGTTGGCTCTAGATTCTAATCTATCACTCCGATTTGCAAATGGATTTCACTGAAGCTGTAACTTTCATCCCAGAACATAGTTTAGGGGCCATTACTTCTTCAACTATAGTCATTTTTCTTTCAATTGCAAACGTAACCAGTTTTTCAATGGTGTAATGGTTTAACATAGAAAACTTACCGTTGGCTCTAGATTCTAATCTATCACTCCGATTTGCAAACGGATTTCACTGAAGCTGTAACTTTCATCCCAGAACATAGTTTAGGGGCCATTACTTCTTCAACTATAGTCATTTTTCTTTCAATTGCAAACGTAACCAGTTTTTCAATAGTGTAATGGTTTAACATAGAAAACTTACCGTTGGCTCTAGATTCTAATCTATCACTCCGATTTGCAAACGGATTTCACTGAAGCTGTAACTTTCATCGTAGAACATAGTTTAGGGGCCATTACTTCTTCAACTATAGTCATTTTTCTTTCAATTGCAAACGTAACCAGTTTTTCTTAAACAATAGTTTTTATTATAAATTTTTCAAGAATAAATGACAAACATTTCAGAAAAAGTTTGAGTAGTCTGAAATCACTTACATAACATATCTGTAGAAAAGTCAAAGACAGTATATTACCAGATGTTTTAAGCTGAGTAAATGATTCAGTGCAACCATACAACAATACATCCTATGTAATAATACAGATTGTTATTCATAACTTATAACTTATAACTGGGTGTGGTTTAGAATATCAATTTTAATGTTGTCATTATAAACCAAGATATTATTATCTTGGTGTAAACTAACTGTATTAGTTATCTTTTTATAGCATATAGTTCAGTAAGATCAATGCATATTGTCAAGTCCTATTACTAAATTGTAGTTAGATAGTGATTGGGATTGATATATATATGAGATTTAGTCTCAGTATGTCCTATGGATATTTAATTTAGGTCTATAAGATTTTTATTAGGTGTTTTCCGACACTTGTGTTGGAGTATAGAATGAGGTATTATAAACTGCACTGCTTATAAGAGTCTTATAATTTAGGGTATCTCTACCCTGGAGAATGGGGGATTTTATCCACCCTACAGAGACTCCAGGGGAGACTTCCTTGCTGTATAAAATAGTACAGTTTTGGGTATGTAAGTTTAAGAGGGTATTATGAGATTTAAGAGCTAGAGTTTGAGTTATAGTTCGGTAAATATCATCATATGGACTATGTTTGTTACATATCCCAATCATATCATATGTTATGATGTTTATTTGATTATTATTTTGTTAGTATTTTGTTAAGGTGTGTGTGTCTATATTTCCATGTATATGTATTGAATCTAGTTTCTAAAGTGTTTCAGTTGAGGTGGTGTTGTCTTGTGTTATTGTTCATTAGCAAATTAAACTAAGCTAGTCTAAACAAAACAGAACAAGTCTAGTCTATTGTATAACAGGTCTCATAGTTATCATTGTTTACCAGTTTAGCTGGTATATTAGGTATTCTAGGTTATGAGAGTTGGAATAGAACGTCCAGGACTGATCTGCTATAGGCCACGTATGTATTTTTCTCTATCTTTCTACTTTCTACTTTTTGTGTGAGAGGACTGAACTGAAAAAACACTAAGATAATCCAAGACATTAGCATATCAAAATATCATTCAGGTTAAATTAGTACTAAAACAATAGTAGTCTAGATTTTTTTTTTACTCTTGGCCAAAGACTTGCCCTTCTCAGGAAAGACTTAACGCTTCCGCATTTTATTGCCCACGATTTTTCTGCCAGTAGGTTGGATTCTGCTGTCCTAAGAATTTGTTCGATTGTGGGAATTGTTTTCGTTTTCCAAAAAATGGCTAAATGATTTCTGGCTGTGATAAAAATATGGTCGTATATTAATCTTTCCTGAGGTGGCAAGTCCCTGGTTCCCAAATGTAGTAAGGCCATTTCAGCAGGTATCTTTTGGATAGACATAGGGAGCTTCTTCAGGAATTTTCCAATGTCATCCCTGAGTCTACTCAGTTTCGGGCAATTCCAAAGAATGTGATCAATAGTGCCCGTCAGTCCGCAGTTTCTCCAGCATAGGGGAGAGGTTTTGGTGTCGAATTTCACAATTGTGTCTGGTGTTAAGTACCATTGCCAAATTACTTTAAGCAGGTTCTCATGATGGTTGGTACAATGTGATGATTTCCTGACAGATTTTAGTGTCATTTCCAAGTCTTCCATGTCGATATCTCTCTTAAGATACTCTTGCCATTTATTAATTTGCCATTGGGGCATTGGATCTTTAAATGTTATCAAGGTTTTATAAATTGTTGATGTACCTTTAAGTATAGCACCTTCTGGCTGAAGAAGTTTCTTTATTTGAGGGGTTAGGGCAATTGGGGTGTATGGGTGTTTGTTTAGAAAATTTTTAATTTTGTTATATAGGTTTTCTTCTGAGTCTGGGATGTTATATGTTGATTTAAGGGATTGAAAGGATCTAATTGTCAAGTTCTCTATTATGTCTTCTATGTGTTCTATACCTGAAGCAATCCATTTTCCCAAATCTATGTTTCTGATAACCATATAAAGAACCTCTATAGGTGTATTTTGATTTATAGCTAGTGGGTCTTTCTTACAAAGTTTTACTACTTCCTTCCAAAGGTTTACAGAGTTGGCTATAAGTGGATTTTTGATGTGTGCTGTTAATCTCCAGACCAATCTGGATTTCAGAAATAGGTCATAAGATCCTCCAAAAAGTTGATCTTTTTCTATATTTAACCATTGTTTTGTACTTTCTTTATTCCAGATTGGTCTGGTTTGATCTAGGACAACTGCTCTATAGTACATTCCAATGTTGGGTACTCCCAGGCCCAGGTTAGAAGTATGTGACATTAAGATTTTATAGGAAAATCTAGATTTTTTATTGTGTAGGATATATTTATTGAGCAGTTTCTGTAACGAATTAAGGAAATGTTGGGGTACTTTAATTGGAACATTTCTAAACAAATATAGGAGTTGAGGTAAGATCATCATCTTGAATGCTGAGGCTTTGCCTAGCCATGAATGTTCTATCTTAGAAAGAGATTCTAATTTTTCTTTAAACTTTTTCAGCCAGGGTGTGTAGTTTTCCTTATATAATTGATTAAGTAGGGGGGTTAATTGAATACCTAGATATTTAATAGTTTTATCATTCCATATATAGTCACAAGTTAACTTAAGTTGGTCTTTAGTTTCCTGAGAGATATTGCATGGAAGTATTACCGTTTTCTTTTTGTTTATCTTATAGTATGAGATTTTTGAGAATATATCTAGTTCTGCATTTGCATTTGGCAATGATATTAAGGGATTCTGAAGGAACAAAATTATCGGCATATAAGCCTAATTTAGTTTCTGTTGAACTATGTTTGATACCATGAATTTGGGAATTATTTCTTATACTTTGGGCTAGGGGCTCTAAAGTTAAATTAAATATGATAGGTGATAGGGGGCAGCCCTGACGGGTACCATTGCGTATGTCAAAAGAGTGAGATAGAGTGCCTGATGTGGTTACTTTAGCTGAGGGATGAGTATATAGTGATAATATAGCCTTATGGAGAAACTCAGGTATTCCAAATTTTGTGAGCACTTTGTTTAAATATGACCAGTTGACTCTGTCGAACGCCTTTTCCGCATCCAGTGAAACTAGGAGGGTAGGCGCTCGACAGAGTCCTACCTTATGTATTAGAGCAATTGCCTTCCGAGTACCGTCATCAGTGGATCTGTTTTTAGTAAATCCCACTTGATCGGGGTGAATGAGATTGGGGATCAAAGGAGCTAATCTGTTGGCAATTACTTTGGAAAATATCTTTATGTCTGTGTTTAATAATGATATTGGCCTATAGTTACTTGGGTCAGAGGGGTCTTTGTCCTCTTTAGGAATGGTGGAAATATATGCTTCTAACGATTCTTTGGGAAATTGACCTTGTGATGTTGCTTCATTGAAGAATTTTTGAAGGGGTTTTACTAAAATACTAACATATTTTTTGAAATAATCATTTAGGAAACCGTCCGGCCCAGGAGCTTTATCTAGTTTTAAGGAGCTAATAGCTGAGGCGATTTCTTGTTCACGGAAAGGTTCTGATAGGTATTTTTGTTCAAAGTCAGTTAATGATGGTAATTGGATTTTATCTAAGTAATTGTCAATTTCTTGGGATGATGGTATATGGGTATTGGTATCTTTTCCTAAGTTATATAGTGTTTCATAATATTTGGCCATCGCGTCAGCTATTTCTTGGGGGTGATGGACATCTATTTTGGTTTGGGGGTGTCTAATTTTAACTATTCGTTGGTATATTCTTTTCCCTTTTATTTTACGAGCCATTATCTTACCAGCTTTGTTGCTTTCGTGATACCAATTCTCTCTAAGAATTGTTCTCCATTTATCATAATTGTAATACATATTATCGGCTATTTCTTGTCTAATTGTTTCTAGCTGTGGGATCAGTTCTGTTTTTTTGTTGACATAGATTTCTTTTTCTAGGGATTTGATTTGTTTTAGTAATGAATCAGTATGTTCTCTAATTTTTTTCTTCTGAATTGCTCCTTGTTTTATAAAGATTCCCCTGATGAAGGCTTTGTGGGCATTCCAAATTGTTGCTCTAGATACATCTTGGGTGTCATTAAGCTCAAAGTAAGTATTTAATTCTTTCTTAATAATATCAGAGCTATGTTCCGAGTTTAAAGTGAATTTGTTCATTCTCCAAATATGTGGTAATGTGGGAGAGTCTTGGAGTGTAAAGGATACAATTAAAGGTGCATGGTCCGACCAAATTCTGGGTTCTATCTTCACATCTTTGATTAGTGGTAAAGTGAATCTATCAGTTAGGCAGAGGTCTATGCGGGTAAAGGACTTGTGTATAGATGAGAAGTAAGTGAATTCTTTCTGTTTAGGATTCATACATCTCCATGTATCGTATAATTCAAAATTGAGTAAGGTTTGTTGTAAAATTGAATATGTTTTTCTGATGTTAGAGGTACAATCCAGCTTAGGATCTACTACTGAGTTGAAATCTCCAGAAATAAATAAAGAGCCTTTAGTAAAAGTGGTTATTTTTTTTAATTTTTTGTTGATAAATTTGATTTGTTGATCATTTGGGGCATAAAGATTGACAAAAGTGTATTCTTTAGTATTAATGGTACCTTTAACCATGACCATTCTGCCGTCATCACTTGCAAATGACTCACTCACCACCAATCCTAATGTGTCCTTGATTGCTAAACATACCCCGGCTTTCTTCCTGTCTGTTTTTAAAACAGCATGATATAGTTTTGAGTAGCCGTGAATTTTTAACTCCTCTGCACCTTTTTTATTTAAATGGGTCTCTTGGAGACAAACAATATCAGCTTTATGTTCTTTGGTAAGTTTTTGCATAAGATATCGTTTTCTGTGGGAATTCAGTCCTCTCACATTAATTGAAACTATCTTACATACTTGTGGCATTTATGTATTATAATAATGCAGTTAAACTTACCCATGTCGATCAGTCCTGGAACGTCCTTCCGGATCCCCAAAAAGAGGGTCTGAACCTTGTTTAAATTCTTTAAGTGAAGTAACCTTATAAGAAACTTAACCACTTTACCCCCCAGTGCTAAATTTATCCGTCCCTCTGCGCACTGCTTCACCCCCAGGGACGGAGAAAGGCGCACTTGTTTGTTTACTGGCTGGGAGTGGGCGGGGACCTCGCGCGCACACTCCAGCCAGCCAGCACAGCAGGTGACTAATTGGATGTTAGGAACAAGCGTTCCTAAATCCAATTAGACGCGCCGATTGCGGACACAATGGGAGACTGCTTCAAACAGAAGCAGTCTCCATTGATAACAATTAAATGTAAACAAATGTGCAGCGCGCGCGCGCGCACACACCCCCGCTCTGCAGTGCAATGATTGGTTATGGGGACCCCAGTCCCCAATAACCAATCATATCACTGAAAACAATCAATGGAAGCAGCGCTGCAAGGCACAAATAGCGCTGGTGCTTCAGGGGTAAAACCCCTCCGTTGTGAAGTGGTTAAGTACAGAACAAAAATGTACAAAACACATAACATGCAAAAGCTTAAGTAGAAAGCAAGAAGGCATCCGGTTTTACCTTCTGTTGACTACTAACAAAAGTGTCCTTCTCTTCAAACAGGAAGGGAAGGGAAGTATGGTGAGTAGTAGAAATTAGAGTCCAATTTAGATCAGACTAAATGGTCTAGATCTCAGGTAAGGACTTAATTGGTACAGTCCACAGTGTGGAACAGGAATAAACCTTTCTCTTATAGGGAAAAAGGAAGATGGTGTACCCTATTGAGAAAGGTTTCCGAGTGGGGGAAAAAGGTCTGTGATAGATACCCGTCTTCTTCAGGTTTCAGAGGTGTCCCCTGCATCTTTCTCTTGTCCTGGTTGAGTTGGTAGTGGTGTAGTGTCCATTGATTGATGGGCGTCATTCCTGGGCAACTGCCTCGGGGATGATAGTTGTTTTGATAGCGTGACTTGGTAGATCGGCCTGTCTTTTTTTGGATCCCTTGGAATAAAAATAGGAATGTTCCATCTTTCTAAGAGGTTGTAGGCTTCCCTGGGATTCTTTGCAGCATAAGTGACTCCATTGTCTGTTATCAGCAACTTTGGAGGGAATCCCCATGAGTAGGGAATTTTCCTATGTCTTAAGGTCGTGGTGATCTCTGCAAATTTCCTCCTAGCTTGAAGGGTCGCTTGTGACAAATCCTGATATAAGATGAGGTCTTGATATGGATTGGGTAACTTCCTCCCTCCTCTGGTTGATGAAAGAAGTTTCTCTTTTGCATGATAAAAGTGAATGCGTGTTATAACATCACGTGGCAGGTGCTTTGCCACGTGAGTGGGTTTTGGGAGACGATGAGCTCTATCTATTGTTAGCTCGCTGTCCTCTAACTCTGGGACAGTGGTTTTGAGGATGTCCTTGACATAGTCTTTGAGGTCATCACTGCCAATTGTTTCTGGTACTCCCCTGATCTTAATGTTATTGCGGCGATTCCTGTCCTCATTATCAGAGATCTTTTCCATCATCCATTGGTTTTGCTGTTGCATATTTTTATGCGCATCCACCAGGTGATTGTGGGCCAGGGTCATTTCTTCAATACGTCTTTCTAGTTTGGAGATTCGGGAGTCAGTCTCTCCTGCCATTTGTGAGACGTGGCTTGTCAGTGCTTGTAGATCACTCCGAACTTCGCCGATGTCATCTTGTATTACCAATCTGAATGATAACATAAAGTCCTTAAAAAACTGTTGTGAGATCGGTTGGTCTGTGGCCGGGAAGGATTCCAGGGGGTCTGGTACCATTGTGCGTCTATAGGATTGTGTTCCCCTATAGTTACGTGAAGGTTGGGTTAGTCCTCTTTGTTGGGTTGATGCATCTATTTGTGCTTCTAAATGCTGTGAATCCACTTGCCTGGTTGATGCGACCGTTTGTACGCATGGAGAAGAAGAACGTACGCTTAGAGAAAGAGAACGTTCGCGTTCAAGCGTACCTTCATGCGAACGTTCATGCGAACGTTCATGCGAACGTTCGTCCCGCATGGAACCTTCGTTCAGCGGTACCTGCGTCTCCTGGTTCTCCTGGCCGGCCTGGTGCATCACTGTGGGTCCCGGCTTCAGGGGGCTCCGCTCCCGGACTTTCTTGGCCTTCCTCTGCCGCTGGAAATCCTCTTCTTCGCTGTCCTCTTCATACAGCGCTTCATGCCCTCTTGGATGTGGGGTATAGAGAGGAGCAAACCTGTTTCTTTGCTCCAGGGAAGGTGGTGTTCTCAGGGCTGATCTCTCCATGGCCTCCCTGCTGCCATAGCGGTGGCCATCTTGCTTTTCCTCAGTGTAGAAGGAGGACAGCTTTCTCAGCGCTGGGGAGCTGTAATTCCTTCCAGATTTGGTCTTCCTGTACTGCCAGTCACTCTCCAGGTATTCAGCCATCTTTTAGTGTGGAAATGGGGCACCTTAGAATGCTTTTTAGTCGCTTTCCTGGGTCTCTAGGCACAGAGCTCTGGTCTCAGGCAGCCATTAAGCTCTGCAGCCAGCCACGCCCCCCGTAACCAGTTTTTCAATGGTGTAATGGTTTAACATAGAAAACTTACCGTTGGCTCTAGATTCTAATCTATCACTCCGATTTGCAAACGGATTTCACTGAAGCTGTAACTTTCATCCCAGAACATAGTTTAGGGGCCATTACTTCTTCAACTATAGTCATTTTTCTTTCAATTGCAAACGTAACCAGATTTTCAATGGTGTAATGGTTTAACATAGAAAACTTACCGTTGGCTCTAGATTCGAATCTATCACTCCGATTTGCAAACGGATTTCACTGAAGCTGTAACTTTCATCCCAGAACATAGTTTAGGGGCCATTACTTCTTCAACTATAGTCATTTTTCTTTCAATTGCAAACGTAACCAGTTTTTCAATGGTGTAATGGTTTAACATAGAAAGCTTACCGTTGGCTCTAGATTCTAATCTATCACTCCGATTTCCAAACGGATTTCACTGAAGCTGTAACTTTCATCCCAGAACATAGTTTAGGGGCCATTACTTCTTCAACTATAGTCATTTTTCTTTCAATTGCAAACGTAACCAGTTTTTCAATGGTGTAATGGTTTAACATAGAAAACTTCCCGTTGGCTCTAGATTCTAATCTATCACTCCGATTTGCAAACGGATTTCACTGAAGCTGTAACTTTCATCCCAGAACATAGTTTAGGGGCCATTACTTCTTCAACTATAGTCATTTTTCTTTCAATTGCAAACGTAACCAGTTTTTCAATGGTGTAATGGTTTAACATAGAAAACTTACTGTTGGCTCTAGATTCTAATCTATCACTCCGATTTGCAAACGGATTTCACTGAAGCTGTAACTTTCATCCCAGAACATAGTTTAGGGGCCATTACTTCTTCAACTATAGTCATTTTTCTTTCAATTGCAAACGTAACCAGTTTTTCAATGGTGTAATGGTTTAACATAGAAAACTTACCGTTGGCTCTAGATCCTAATCTATCACACCGATTTGCAAACGGATTTCACTGAAGCTGTAACTTTCATCCCAGAACATAATTTAGGGGCCATTACTTCTTCAACTATAGTCATTTTTCTTTCAATTGCAAACGTAACCAGTTTTTCAATGGTGTAATGGTTTAACATAGAAAACTTACCGTTGGCTCTAGATTCTAATCTATCTCTCCGATTTGCAAACGGATTTCACTGAAGCTGTAACTTTCATCCCAGAACATAGTTTAGGGGCCATTACTTCTTCAACTATAGTCATTTTTCTTTCAATTGCAAACATAACCAGTTTTTCAATGGTGTAATGGTTTAACATAGAAAACTTCCCGTTGGCTCTAGATTCTAATCTATCACTCCGATTTGCAAACGGATTTCACTGAAGCTGTAACTTTCATCCCAGAACATAGTTTAGGGGCCATTACTTCTTCAACTATAGTCATTTTTCTTTCAATTGCAAACGTAACCAGTTTTTCAATGGTGTAATGGTTTAACATAGAAAACTTCCCGTTGGCTCTAGATTCGAATCTATCACTCCGATTTGCAAACGGATTTCACTGAAGCTGTAACTTTCATCCCAGAACATAGTTTAGGGGCCATTACTTCTTCAACTATAGTCATTTTTCTTTCAATTGCAAACGTAACCAGTTTTTCAATGGTGTAATGGTTTAACATAGAAAACTTACCGTTGGCTCTAGATTCTAATTTATCACTCCGATTTGCAAACGGATTTCACTGAAGCTGTAACTTTCATCCCAGAACATAGTTTAGGGGCCATTACTTCTTCAACTATAGTCATTTTTCTTTCAATTGCAAACGTAACCAGTTTTTCAATGGTGTAATGGTTTAACATAGAAAACTTACCGTTGGCTCTAGATTCTAATTTATCACTCCGATTTGCAAACGGATTTCACTGAAGCTGTAACTTTCATCCCAGAACATAGTTTAGGGGCCATTACTTCTTCAACTATAGTCATTTTTCTTTCAATTGCAAACGTAACCAGTTTTTCAATGGTGTAATGGTTTAACATAGAAAACTTACCGTTGGCTCTAGATTCTAATCTATCACTCCGATTTGCAAACGGATTTCACTGAAGCTGTAACTTTCATCCCAGAACATAGTTTAGGGGCCATTACTTCTTCAACTATAGTCATTTTTCTTTCAATTGCAAACGTAACCAGTTTTTCAATGGTGTAATGGTTTAACATAGAAAACTTACCGTTGACTCTAGATTCTAATCTATCACTCCGATTTGCAAACGGATTTCACTGAAGCTGTAACTTTCATCCCAGAACATAGTTTAGGGGCCATTACTTCTTCAACTATAGTCATTTTTCTTTCAATTGCAAACGTAACCAGTTTTTCAATGGTGTAATGGTTTAACATAGAAAACTTACCGTTGGCTCTAGATTCGAATCTATCACTCCGATTTGCAAACGGATTTCACTGAAGCTGTAACTTTCATCCCAGAAAATAGTTTAGGGGCCATTACTTCTTCAACTATAGTCATTTTTCTTTCAATTGCATACGTAACCAGTTTAACATAGAAAACTTACCGTTGGCTCTAGATTCTAATCTATCACTCCGATTTGCAAACGGATTTCACTGAAGCTGTAACTTTCATCCCAGAACATAGTTTAGGGGCCATTACTTCTTCAACTATAGTCATTTTTCTTTCAATTGCAAACGTAACCAGTTTTTCAATGGTGTAATGGTTTAACACAGAAAACTTACCGTTGGCTCTAGATTCTAATCTATCACTCCGATTTGCAAACAGATTTCACTGAAGCTGTAACTTTCATCCCAGAACATAGTTTAGGGGCCATTACTTCTTCAACTATAGTCATTTTTCTCTCAATTGCAAACGTAACCAGTTTAACATAGAAAACTTACCGTTGGCTCTAGATTCTAATCTATCACTCCGATTTGCAAACGGATTTCACTGAAGCTGTAACTTTCATCCCAGAACATAGTTTACGGGCCATTACTTCTTCAACTATAGTCATTTTTCTTTCAATTGCAAACGTAACCAGTTTTTCAATGGTGTAATGGTTTAACATAGAAAACTTACCGTTGGCTCTAGATTCTAATCTATCACTCCGATTTGCAAACGGATTTCACTAAAGCTGTAACTTTCATCCCAGAACATAGTTTAGGGGCCATTACTTCTTCAACTATAGTCATTTTTCTTTCAATTGCAAACGTAACCAGATTTTCAATGGTGTAATGGTTTAACATAGAAAACTTACCGTTGGCTCTAGATTCGAATCTATCACTCCGATTTGCAAACGGATTTCACTGAAGCTGTAACTTTCATCCCAGAACATAGTTTAGGGGCCATTACTTCTTCAACTATAGTCATTTTTCTTTCAATTGCAAACGTAACCAGTTTTTCAATAGTGTAATGGTTTAACATAGAAAACTTACCGTTGGCTCTAGATTCTAATCTATCACTCCGATTTGCAAACGGATTTCACTGTAGCTGTAACTTTCATCCCAGAACATAGTTTAGGGGCCATTACTTCTTCAACTATAGTCATTTTTCTTTCAATTGCAAACGTAACCAGTTTTTCAATGGTGTAATGGTTTAACATAGAAAACTTACCGTTGGCTCTAGATTCTAATCTATCACTCCGATTTGCAAACGGATTTCACTGAAGCTGTAACTTTCATCCCAGAACATAGTTTAGGGGCCATTACTTCTTCAACTATAGTCATTCTTCTTTCAATTGCAAACGTAACCAGTTTTTCAATGGTGTAATGGTTTAACATAGAAAACTTACCGTTGGCTCTAGATTCTAATCTATCACTCCGATTTGCAAACGGATTTCACTGAAGCTGTAACTTTCATCCCAGAACATAGTTTAGGGGCCATTACTTCTTCAACTATAGTCATTTTTCTTTCAATTGCAAACGTAACCAGTTTTTCAATGGTGTAATGGTTTAACATAGAAAACTTACCGTTGGCTCTAGATTCTAATCTATCACTCCGATTTGCAAACGGATTTCACTGAAGCTGTAACTTTCATCCCAGAACATAGTTTAGGGGCCATTACTTCTTCAACTATAGTCATTTTTCTTTCAATTGCAAACGTAACCAGTTTTTCAATGGTGTAATGGTTTAACATAGAAAACTTACCGTTGGCTCTAGATTCTAATCTATCACTCCGATTTGCAAACGGATTTCACTGAAGCTGTAACTTTCATCCCAGAACATAGTTTAGGGGCCGTTACTTCTTCAACTATAGTCATTTTTCTTTCAATTGCAAACGTAACCAGTTTTTCAATGGTGTAATGGTTTAACCTAGAAAACTTACCGTTGGCTCTAGATTCTAATCTATCACTCCGATTTGCAAACGGATTTCACTGAAGCTGTAACTTTCATCCCAGAACATAGTTTAGGGGCCATTACTTCTTCAACTTTGGTCATTTTTCTTTCAATTGCAAACGTACCCAGTTTAACATACAAAATTTACCGTTGGCTCTAGATTCTAATCTATCACTCCGATTTGCAAACGGATTTCACTGAAGCTGTAACTTTCATCCCAGAACATAGTTTACGGGCCATTACTTCTTCAACAATAATCATTTTTCTTTCAATTGCAAACGTAACCAGTTTTTCAATGGTGTAATGGTTTAACATAGAAAACTTACCGTTGGCTCTAGATTCTAATCTATCACTCCGATTTGCAAACGGATTTCACTGAAGCTGTAACTTTCATCCCAGAACATAGTTTAGGGGCCATTACTTCTTCAACTATAGTCATTTTTCTTTCAATTGCAAACGTAACCAGTTTTTCAATGGTGTAATGGTTTAACATAGAAAACTTACCGTTGGCTCTAGATTCTAATCTATCACTCCGATTTGCAAACGGATTTCACTGAAGCTGTAACTTTCATCCCAGAACATAGTTTAGGGGCCATTACTTCTTCAACTATAGTCATTTTTCTTTCAATTGCAAACGTAACCAGTTTTTCAATGGTGTAATGGTTTAACATAGAAAACTTACTGTTGGCTCTAGATTCTAATCTATCACTCCGATTTGCAAACGGATTTCACTGAAGCTGTAACTTTCATCCCAGAACATAGTTTAGGGCCCATTACTTCTTCAACTATAGTCATTTTTCTTTCAATTGCAAACGTAACCAGTTTTTCAATGGTGTAATGGTTTAACATAGAAAACTTACCGTTGGCTCTAGATTCTAATCTATCACTCCGATTTGCAAACGGATTTCACTGAAGCTGTAACTTTCATCCCAGAACATAGTTTAGGGGCCATTACTTCTTCAACTATAGTCATTTTTCTTTCAATTGCAAACGTAACCAGTTTTTCAATGGTGTAATGGTTTAACATAGAAAACTTACCGTTGGCTCTAGATTCTAATCTATCACTCCGATTTGCAAACGGATTTCACTGTAGCTGTAACTTTCATCCCAGAACATAGTTTAGGGGCCATTACTTCTTCAACTATAGTCATTTTTCTTTCAATTGCAAACGTAACCAGTTTTTCAATGGTGTAATGGTTTAACATAGAAAACTTACCGTTGGCTCTAGATTCTAATCTATCACTCCGATTTGCAAACGGATTTCACTGAAGCTGTAACTTTCATCCCAGAACATAGTTTAGGGGCCATTACTTCTTCAACTATAGTCATTCTTCTTTCAATTGCAAACGTAACCAGTTTTTCAATGGTGTAATGGTTTAACATAGAAAACTTACCGTTGGCTCTAGATTCTAATCTATCACTCCGATTTGCAAACGGATTTCACTGAAGCTGTAACTTTCTTCCCAGAACATAGTTTAGGGGCCATTACTTCTTCAACTATAGTCATTTTTCTTTCAATTGCAAACGTAACCAGTTTTTCAATGGTGTAATGGTTTAACATAGAAAACTTACCGTTGGCTCTAGATTCTAATCTATCACTCCGATTTGCAAACGGATTTCACTGAAGCTGTAACTTTCATCCCAGAACATAGTTTAGGGGCCATTACTTCTTCAACTATAGTCATTTTTCTTTCAATTGCAAACGTAACCAGTTTTTCAATGGTGTAATGGTTTAACATAGAAAACTTACCGTTGGCTCTAGATTCTAATCTATCACTCCGATTTGCAAACGGATTTCACTGAAGCTGTAACTTTCATCCCAGAACATAGTTTAGGGGCCGTTACTTCTTCAACTATAGTCATTTTTCTTTCAATTGCAAACGTAACCAGTTTTTCAATGGTGTAATGGTTTAACCTAGAAAACTTACCGTTGGCTCTAGATTCTAATCTATCACTCCGATTTGCAAACGGATTTCACTGAAGCTGTAACTTTCATCCCAGAACATAGTTTAGGGGCCATTACTTCTTCAACTATGGTCATTTTTCTTTCAATTGCAAACGTACCCAGTTTAACATACAAAATTTACCGTTGGCTCTAGATTCTAATCTATCACTCCGATTTGCAAACGGATTTCACTGAAGCTGTAACTTTCATCCCAGAACATAGTTTACGGGCCATTACTTCTTCAACAATAATCATTTTTCTTTCAATTGCAAACGTAACCAGTTTTTCAATGGTGTAATGGTTTAACATAGAAAACTTACCGTTGGCTCTAGATTCTAATCTATCACTCCGATTTGCAAACGGATTTCACTGAAGCTGTAACTTTCATCCCAGAACATAGTTTAGGGGCCATTACTTCTTCAACTATAGTCATTTTTCTTTCAATTGCAAACGTAACCAGTTTTTCAATGGTGTAATGGTTTAACATAGAAAACTTACCGTTGGCTCTAGATTCTAATCTATCACTCCGATTTGCAAACGGATTTCACTGAAGCTGTAACTTTCATCCCAGAACATAGTTTAGGGGCCATTACTTCTTCAACTATAGTCATTTTTCTTTCAATTGCAAACGTAACCAGTTTTTCAATGGTGTAATGGTTTAACATAGAAAACTTACTGTTGGCTCTAGATTCTAATCTATCACTCCGATTTGCAAACGGATTTCACTGAAGCTGTAACTTTCATCCCAGAACATAGTTTAGGGCCCATTACTTCTTCAACTATAGTCATTTTTCTTTCAATTGCAAACGTAACCAGTTTTTCAATGGTGTAATGGTTTAACATAGAAAACTTACCGTTGGCTCTAGATTCTAATCTATCACTCCGATTTGCAAACGGATTTCAATGAAGCTGTAACTTTCATCCCAGAACATAGTTTAGGGGCCATTACTTCTTCAACTATAGTCATTTTTCTTTCAATTGCAAACGTAACCAGTTTTTCAATGGTGTAATGGTTTAACATAGAAAACTTACCGTTGGCTCTAGATTCTAATCTATCACTCCGATTTGCAAACGGATTTCACTGAAGCTGTAACTTTCATCCCAGAACATAGTTTAGGGGCCATTACTTCTTCAACTATAGTCATTTTTCTTTCAATTGCAAACGTAACCAGTTTTTCAATAGTGTAATGGTTTAACATAGAAAACTTACCAATGGCTCTAGATTCTAATCTATCACTCCGATTTGCAAACGGATTTCACTGAAGCTGTAACTTTCATCCTAGAACATAGTTTAGGGGCCATTACTTCTTCAACTATAGTCATTTTTCTTTCAATTGCAAACGTAACCAGTTTTTCAATGGTGTAATAGTTTAACATAGAAAACTTACCGTTGGCTCTAGATTCTAATCTATCACTCCGATTTGCAAACGGATTTCACTGAAGCTGTAACTTTCATCCCAGAACATAGTTTAGGGGCCATTACTTCTTCAACTATAGTCATTTTTCTTTCAATTGCAAACGTAACCAGTTTTTCAATGGTGTAATGGTTTAACATAGAAAACTTACCGTTGGCTCTAGATTCTAATCTATCACTCCGATTTGCAAACGGATTTCACTGAAGCTGTAACTTTCATCCCAGAACATAGTTTAGGGGCCATTACTTCTTCAACTATAGTCATTTTTCTTTCAATTGCAAATGTAACCAGTTTTTCAATGGTGTAATGGTTTAACATAGAAAACTTACCGTTGGCTCTAGATTCTAATCTATCACTCCGATTTGCAAACGGATTTCACTGAAGCTGTAACTTTCATCCCAGAACATAGTTTAGGGGCCATTACTTCTTCAACTATAGTCATTTTTCTTTCAATTGCAAACGTAACCAGTTTTTCAATGGTGTAATGGTTTAACATAGAAAACTTCCCGTTGGCTCTAGATTCGAATCTATCACTCCGATTTGCAAACGGATTTCACTGAAGCTGTAACTTTCATCCCAGAACATAGTTTAGGGGCCATTACTTCTTCAACTATAGTCATTTTTCTTTCAATTGCAAACGTAACCAGTTTTTCAATGGTGTAATGGTTTAACATAGAAAACTTACCGTTGGCTCTAGATTCTAATTTATCACTCCGATTTGCAAACGGATTTCACTGAAGCTGTAACTTTCATCCCAGAACATAGTTTAGGGGCCATTACTTCTTCAACTATAGTCATTTTTCTTTCAATTGCAAACATAACCAGTTTTTCAATGGTGTAATGGTTTAACATAGAAAACTTACCGTTGGCTCTAGATTCTAATTTATCACTCCGATTTGCAAACGGATTTCACTGAAGCTGTAACTTTCATCCCAGAACATAGTTTAGGGGCCATTACTTCTTCAACTATAGTCATTTTTCTTTCAATTGCAAACGTAACCAGTTTTTCAATGGTGTAATGGTTTAACATAGAAAACTTACCGTTGGCTCTAGATTCTAATCTATCACTCCGATTTGCAAACGGATTTCACTGAAGCTGTAACTTTCATCCCAGAACATAGTTTAGGGGCCATTACTTCTTCAACTATAGTCATTTTTCTTTCAATTGCAAACGTAACCAGTTTTTCAATGGTGTAATGGTTTAACATAGAAAACTTACCGTTGACTCTAGATTCTAATCTATCACTCCGATTTGCAAACGGATTTCACTGAAGCTGTAACTTTCATCCAAGAACATAGTTTAGGGGCCATTACTTCTTCAACTATAGTCATTTTTCTTTCAATTGCAAACGTAACCAGTTTTTCAATGGTGTAATGGTTTAACATAGAAAACTTACAGTTGGCTCTAGATTCGAATCTATCACTCCGATTTGCAAACGGATTTCACTGAAGCTGTAACTTTCATCCCAGAAAATAGTTTAGGGGCCATTACTTCTTCAACTATAGTCATTTTTCTTTCAATTGCATACGTAACCAGTTTAACATAGAAAACTTACCGTTGGCTCTAGATTCTAATCTATCACTCCGATTTGCAAACGGATTTCACTGAAGCTGTAACTTTCATCCCAGAACATAGTTTAGGGGCCATTACTTCTTCAACTATAGTCATTTTTCTTTCAATTGCAAACGTAACCAGTTTTTCAATGGTGTAATGGTTTAACACAGAAAACTTACCGTTGGCTCTAGATTCTAATCTATCACTCCGATTTGCAAACAGATTTCACTGAAGCTGTAACTTTCATCCCAGAACATAGTTTAGGGGCCATTACTTCTTCAACTATAGTCATTTTTCTCTCAATTGCAAACGTAACCAGTTTTTCAATGGTGTAATGGTTTAACATAGAAAACTTACCGTTGGCTCTAGATTCTAATCTATCACTCCGATTTGCAAACGGATTTCACTGAAGCTGTAACTTTCATCCCAGAACATAGTTTAGGGGCTGTTACTTCTTCAACTATAGTCATTTTTCTTTCAATTGCAAACGTAACCAGTTTTTCAATGGTGTAATGGTTTAACCTAGAAAACTTACCGTTGGCTCTAGATTCTAATCTATCACTCCGATTTGCAAACGGATTTCACTGAAGCTGTAACTTTCATCCCAGAACATAGTTTAGGGGCCATTACTTCTTCAACTATAGTCATTTTTCTTTCAATTGCAAACGTACCCAGTTTAACATAGAAAATTTACCGTTGGCTCTAGATTCTAATCTATCACTCCGATTTGCAAACGGATTTCACTGAAGCTGTAACTTTCATCCCAGAACATAGTTTAGGGGCCATTACTTCTTCAACAATAATCATTTTTCTTTCAATTGCAAACGTAACCAGTTTTTCAATGGTGTAATGGTTTAACATAGAAAACTTACCGTTGGCTCTAGATTCTAATCTATCACTCCGATTTGCAAACGGATTTCACTGAAGCTGTAACTTTCATCCCAGAACATAGTTTAGGGGCCATTACTTCTTCAACTATAGTCATTTTTCTTTCAATTGCAAACGTAACCAGTTTTTCAATGGTGTAATGGTTTAACATAGAAAACTTACCGTTGGCTCTAGATTCAAATCTATCACTCCGATTTGCAAACGGATTTCACTGAAGCTGTAACTTTCATCCCAGAACATAGTTTAGGGGCCATTACTTCTTCAACTATAGTCATTTTTCTTTCAATTGCAAACGTAACCAGTTTTTCAATGGTCTAATGGTTTAACATAGAAAACTTACCATTGGCTCTAGATTCTAATCTATCACTCCGATTTGCAAACGGATTTCACTGAAGCTGTAACTTTCATCCCAGAACATAGTTTAGGGGCCATTACTTCTTCAACTATAGTCATTTTTCTTTCAATTGCAAACGTAACCAGTTTTTCAATAGTGTAATGGTTTAACATAGAAAACTTACCAATGGCTCTAGATTCTAATCTATCACTCCGATTTGCAAACGGATTTCACTGAAGCTGTAACTTTCATCCCAGAACATAGTTTAGGGGCCATTACTTCTTCAACTATAGTCATTTTTCTTTCAATTGCAAACGTAACCAGTTTTTCAATGGTGTAATGGTTTAACATAGAAAACTTACCGTTGGCTCTAGATTCTAATCTATCACTCCGATTTGCAAACGGATTTCACTGAAGCTGTAACTTTCATCCCAGAACATAGTTTAGGGGCCATTACTTCTTCAACTATAGTCATTTTTCTTTCAATTGCAAATGTAACCAGTTTTTCAATGGTGTAATGGTTTAACATAGAAAACTTACCGTTGGCTCTAGATTCTAATCTATCACTCCGATTTGCAAACGGATTTCACTGAAGCTGTAACTTTCATCCCAGAACATAGTTTAGGGGCCATTACTTCTTCAACTATAGTCATTTTTCTTTCAATTGCAAACGTAACCAGATTTTCAATGGTGTAATTGTTTAACATAGAAAACTTACCGTTGGCTCTAGATTCGAATCTATCACTCCGATTTGCAAACGGATTTCACTGAAGCTGTAACTTTCATCCCAGAACATAGTTTAGGGGCCATTACTTCTTCAACTATAGTCATTTTTCTTTCAATTGCAAACGTAACCAGTTTTTCAATGGTGTAATGGTTTAACATAGAAAACTTACCGTTGGCTCTAGATTCTAATCTATCTCTCCGATTTGCAAATGGATTTCACTGAAGCTGTAACTTTCATCCCAGAACATAGTTTAGGGGCCATTACTTCTTCAACTATAGTCATTTTTCTTTCAATTGAAAATGTAACCAGTTTTTCAATGGTGTAATGGTTTAACATAGAAAACTTACCGTTGGCTCTAGATTCTAATCTATCTCTCCGATTTGCAAACGGATTTCACTGAAGCTGTAACTTTCATCCCAGAACATAGTTTAGGGGCCATTACTTCTTCAACTATAGTCATTTTTCTTTCAATTGCAAACATAACCAGTTTTTCAATGGTGTAATGGTTTAACATAGAAAACTTCCCGTGGGCTCTAGATTCTAATCTATCTCTCCGATCTGCAAACGGATTTCACTGAAGCTGTAACTTTCATCCCAGAACATAGTTTAGGGGCCATTACTTCTTCAACTATAGTCATTTTTCTTTCAATTGCAAACGTAACCAGTTTTTCAATGGTGTAATGGTTTAACATAGAAAACTTCCCGTTGGCTCTAGATTCGAATCTATCACTCCGATTTGCAAACGGATTTCACTGAAGCTGTAACTTTCATCCCAGAACATGGTTTAGGGGCCATTACTTCTTCAACTATAGTCATTTTTCTTTCAATTGCAAACGTAACCAGTTTTTCAATGGTGTAATGGTTTAACATAGAAAACTTACCGTTGGCTCTAGATTCGAATCTATCACTCCGATTTGCAAACGAATTTCACTGAAGCTGTAACTTTCATCCCAGAACATAGTTTAGGGGCCATTACTTCTTCAACTATAGTCATTTTTCTTTCAATTGCAAACGTAACCAGTTTAACATAGAAAACTTACCGTTGGCTCTAGATTCTAATCTATCACTCCGATTTGCAAACGGATTTCACTGAAGCTGTAACTTTCATCCCAGAACATAGTTTAGGGGCCATTACTTCTTCAACTATAGTCATTTTTCTTTCAATTGCAAACGTAACCAGTTTTTCAATGGTGTAATGGTTTAACACAGAAAACTTACCGTTGGCTCTAGATTCTAATCTATCACTCCGATTTGCAAACGGATTTCACTGAAGCTGTAACTTTCATCCCAGAACATAGTTTAGGGGCCATTACTTCTTCAACTATAGTCATTTTTCTCTCAATTGCAAACGTAACCAGTTTAACATAGAAAACTTACCGTTGGCTCTAGATTCTAATCTATCACTCCGATTTGCAAACGGATTTCACTGAAGCTGTAACTTTCATCCCAGAACATAGTTTAGGGGCCATTACTTCTTCAACTATAGTCATTTTTCTTTCAATTGCAAACGTAACCAGTTTTTCAATGGTGTAATGGTTTAACACAGAAAACTTACCGTTGGCTCTAGATTCTAATCTATCACTCCGATTTGCAAACGGATTTCACTGAAGCTGTAACTTTCATCCCAGAACATAGTTTAGGGGCCATTACTTCTTCAACTATAGTCATTTTTCTCTCAATTGCAAACGTAACCAATTTAACATAGAAAACTTACCGTTGGCTCTAGATTCTAATCTATCACTCCGATTTGCAAACGGATTTCACTGAAGCTGTAACTTTCATCCCAGAACATAGTTTACGGGCCATTACTTCTTCAACTATAGTCATTTTTCTTTCAATTGCAAACGTAACCAGTTTTTCAATGGTGTAATGGTTTAACATAGAAAACTTACCGTTGGCTCTAGATTCGAATCTATCACTCCGATTTGCAAACGGATTTCACTGAAGCTGTAACTTTCATCCCAGAACATAGTTTAGGGGCCATTACTTCTTCAACTATAGTCATTTTTCTTTCAATTGCAAACGTAACCAGTTTTTCAATGGTGTAATGGTTTAACATAGAAAACTTACCGTTGGCTCTAGATTCTAATTTATCACTCCGATTTGCAAACGGATTTCACTGAAGCTGTAACTTTCATCCCAGAACATAGTTTAGGGGCCATTACTTCTTCAACTATAGTCATTTTTCTTTCAATTTCAAACGTAACCAGTTTTTCAATGGTGTAATGGTTTAACATAGAAAACTTACCGTTGGCTCTAGATTCTAATTTATCACTCCGATTTGCAAACGGATTTCACTGAAGCTGTAACTTTCATCCCAGAACATAGTTTAGGGGCCATTACTTCTTCAACTATAGTCATTTTTCTTTCAATTGCAAACGTAACCAGTTTTTCAATGGTGTAATGGTTTAACATAGAAAACTTACCGTTGGCTCTAGATTCTAATCTATCACTCCGATTTGCAAACGGATTTCACTGAAGCTGTAACTTTCATCCCAGAACATAGTTTAGGGGCCATTACTTCTTCAACTATAGTCATTTTTCTTTCAATTGCAAACGTAACCAGTTTTTCAATGGTGTAATGGTTTAACATAGAAAACTTACCGTTGACTCTAGATTCTAATCTATCACTCCGATTTGCAAACGGATTTCACTGAAGCTGTAACTTTCATCCCAGAACATAGTTTAGGGGCCATTACTTCTTCAACTATAGTCATTTTTCTTTCAATTGCAAACGTAACCAGTTTTTCAATGGTGTAATGGTTTAACATAGAAAACTTACCGTTGGCTCTAGATTTGAATCTATCACTCCGATTTGCAAACGGATTTCACTGAAGCTGTAACTTTCATCCCAGAACATAGTTTAGGGGCCATTACTTCTTCAACTATAGTCATTTTTCTTTCAATTGCAAACGTAACCAGTTTAACATAGAAAACTTACCGTTGGCTCTAGATTCTAATCTATCACTCCGATTTGCAAACGGATTTCACTGAAGCTGTAACTTTCATCCCAGAACATAGTTTAGGGGCCATTACTTCTTCAACTATAGTCATTTTTCTTTCAATTGCAAACGTAACCAGATTTTCAATGGTGTAATGGTTTAACATAGAAAACTTACCGTTGGCTCTAGATTCGAATCTATCACTCCGATTTGCAAACGGATTTCACTGAAGCTGTAACTTTCATCCCAGAACATAGTTTAGGGGCCATTACTTCTTCAACTATAGTCATTTTTCTTTCAATTGCAAACGTAACCAGTTTTTCAATAGTGTAATGGTTTAACATAGAAAACTTACCGTTGGCTCTAGATTCTAATCTATCACTCCGATTTGCAAACGGATTTCACTGAAGCTGTAACTTTCATCCCAGAACATAGTTTAGGGGCCATTACTTCTTCAACTATAGTCATTTTTCTTTCAATTGCAAACGTAACCAGTTTTTCAATGGTGTAATGGTTTAACATAGAAAACTTACCGTTGGCTCTAGATTCTAATCTATCACTCCGATTTGCAAACGGATTTCACTGAAGCTGTAACTTTCATCCCAGAACATAGTTTAGGGGCCATTACTTCTTCAACTATAGTCATTCTTCTTTCAATTGCAAACGTAACCAGTTTTTCAATGGTGTAATGGTTTAACATAGAAAACTTACCGTTGGCTCTAGATTCTAATCTATCACTCCGATTTGCAAACGGATTTCACTGAAGCTGTAACTTTCATCCCAGAACATAGTTTAGGGGCCGTTACTTCTTCAACTATAGTCATTTTTCTTTCAATTGCAAATGTAACCAGTTTTTCAATGGTGTAATGGTTTAACCTAGAAAACTTACCGTTGGCTCTAGATTCTAATCTATCACTCCGATTTGCAAACGGATTTCACTGAAGCTGTAACTTTCATCCCAGAACATAGTTTAGGGGCCATTACTTCTTCAACTATAGTCATTTTTCTTTCAATTGCAAACGTACCCAGTTTAACATAGAAAATTTACCGTTGGCTCTAGATTCTAATCTATCACTCCGATTTGCAAACGGATTTCACTGAAGCTGTAACTTTCATCCCAGAACATAGTTTAGGGGCCATTACTTCTTCAACTATAGTCATTTTTCTTTCAATTGCAAACGTAACCAGTTTTTCAATGGTCTAATGGTTTAACATAGAAAACTTACCATTGGCTCTAGATTCTAATCTATCACTCCGATTTGCAAACGGATTTCACTGAAGCTGTAACTTTCATCCCAGAACATAGTTTAGGGGCCATTACTTCTTCAACTATAGTCATTTTTCTTTCAATTGCAAACGTAACCAGTTTTTCAATAGTGTAATGGTTTAACATAGAAAACTTACCAATGGCTCTAGATTCTAATCTATCACTCCGATTTGCAAACGGATTTCACTGAAGCTGTAACTTTCATCCCAGAACATAGTTTAGGGGCCATTACTTCTTCAACTATAGTCATTTTTCTTTCAATTGCAAACGTAACCAGTTTTTCAATGGTGTAATGGTTTAACATAGAAAACTTACCGTTGGCTCTAGATTCTAATCTATCACTCCGATTTGCAAACGGATTTCACTGAAGCTGTAACTTTCATCCCAGAACATAGTTTAGGGGCCATTACTTCTTCAACTATAGTCATTTTTCTTTCAATTGCAAATGTAACCAGTTTTTCAATGGTGTAATGGTTTAACATAGAAAACTTACCGTTGGCTCTAGATTCTAATCTATCACTCCGATTTGCAAACGGATTTCACTGAAGCTGTAACTTTCATCCCAGAACATAGTTTAGGGGCCATTACTTCTTCAACTATAGTCATTTTTCTTTCAATTGCAAACGTAACCAGATTTTCAATGGTGTAATTGTTTAACATAGAAAACTTACCGTTGGCTCTAGATTCGAATCTATCACTCCGATTTGCAAACGGATTTCACTGAAGCTGTAACTTTCATCCCAGAACATAGTTTAGGGGCCATTACTTCTTCAACTATAGTCATTTTTCTTTCAATTGCAAACGTAACCAGTTTTTCAATGGTGTAATGGTTTAACATAGAAAACTTACCGTTGGCTCTAGATTCTAATCTATCTCTCCGATTTGCAAATGGATTTCACTGAAGCTGTAACTTTCATCCCAGAACATAGTTTAGGGGCCATTACTTCTTCAACTATAGTCATTTTTCTTTCAATTGAAAATGTAACCAGTTTTTCAATGGTGTAATGGTTTAACATAGAAAACTTACCGTTGGCTCTAGATTCTAATCTATCTCTCCGATTTGCAAACGGATTTCACTGAAGCTGTAACTTTCATCCCAGAACATAGTTTAGGGGCCATTACTTCTTCAACTATAGTCATTTTTCTTTCAATTGCAAACATAACCAGTTTTTCAATGGTGTAATGGTTTAACATAGAAAACTTCCCGTTGGCTCTAGATTCTAATCTATCTCTCCGATCTGCAAACGGATTTCACTGAAGCTGTAACTTTCATCCCAGAACATAGTTTAGGGGCCATTACTTCTTCAACTATAGTCATTTTTCTTTCAATTGCAAACGTAACCAGTTTTTCAATGGTGTAATGGTTTAACATAGAAAACTTCCCGTTGGCTCTAGATTCGAATCTATCACTCCGATTTGCAAACGGATTTCACTGAAGCTGTAACTTTCATCCCAGAACATGGTTTAGGGGCCATTACTTCTTCAACTATAGTCATTTTTCTTTCAATTGCAAACGTAACCAGTTTTTCAATGGTGTAATGGTTTAACATAGAAAACTTACCGTTGGCTCTAGATTCGAATCTATCACTCCGATTTGCAAACGAATTTCACTGAAGCTGTAACTTTCATCCCAGAACATAGTTTAGGGGCCATTACTTCTTCAACTATAGTCATTTTTCTTTCAATTGCAAACGTAACCAGTTTAACATAGAAAACTTACCGTTGGCTCTAGATTCTAATCTATCACTCCGATTTGCAAACGGATTTCACTGAAGCTGTAACTTTCATCCCAGAACATAGTTTAGGGGCCATTACTTCTTCAACTATAGTCATTTTTCTTTCAATTGCAAACGTAACCAGTTTTTCAATGGTGTAATGGTTTAACACAGAAAACTTACCGTTGGCTCTAGATTCTAATCTATCACTCCGATTTGCAAACGGATTTCACTGAAGCTGTAACTTTCATCCCAGAACATAGTTTAGGGGCCATTACTTCTTCAACTATAGTCATTTTTCTCTCAATTGCAAACGTAACCAGTTTAACATAGAAAACTTACCGTTGGCTCTAGATTCTAATCTATCACTCCGATTTGCAAACGGATTTCACTGAAGCTGTAACTTTCATCCCAGAACATAGTTTAGGGGCCATTACTTCTTCAACTATAGTCATTTTTCTTTCAATTGCAAACGTAACCAGTTTTTCAATGGTGTAATGGTTTAACACAGAAAACTTACCGTTGGCTCTAGATTCTAATCTATCACTCCGATTTGCAAACGGATTTCACTGAAGCTGTAACTTTCATCCCAGAACATAGTTTAGGGGCCATTACTTCTTCAACTATAGTCATTTTTCTCTCAATTGCAAACGTAACCAATTTAACATAGAAAACGTACCGTTGGCTCTAGATTCTAATCTATCACTCCGATTTGCAAACGGATTTCACTGAAGCTGTAACTTTCATCCCAGAACATAGTTTACGGGCCATTACTTCTTCAACTATAGTCATTTTTCTTTCAATTGCAAACGTAACCAGTTTTTCAATGGTGTAATGGTTTAACATAGAAAACTTACCGTTGGCTCTAGATTCTAATCTATCACTCCGATTTGCAAACGGATTTCACTGAAGCTGTAACTTTCATCCCAGAACATAGTTTAGGGGCCATTACTTCTTCAACTATAGTCATTTTTCTTTCAATTGCAAACGTAACCAGATTTTCAATGGTGTAATGGTTTAACATAGAAAACTTACCGTTGGCTCTAGATTCTAATCTATCACTCCGATTTGCAAACGGATTTCACTGAAGCTGTAACTTTCATCCCAGAACATAGTTTAGGGGCCATTACTTCTTCAACTATAGTCATTTTTCTTTCAATTGCAAACGTAACCAGTTTTTCAATGGTGTAATGGTTTAACATAGAAAACTTACCGTTGGCTCTAGATTCTAATCTATCACTCCGATTTGCAAACGGATTTCACTGAAGCTGTAACTTTCATCCCAGAACATAGTTTAGGGGCCATTACTTCTTCAACTATAGTCATTTTTCTTTCAATTGCAAACGTAACCAGTTTTTCAATGGTGTAATGGTTTAACATAGAAAACTTACTGTTGGCTCTAGATCCTAATCTATCACACCGATTTGCAAACGGATTTCACTGAAGCTGTAACTTTCATCCCAGAACATAATTTAGGGGCCATTACTTCTTCAACTATAGTCATTTTTCTTTCAATTGCAAACGTAACCAGTTTTTCAATGGTGTAATGGTTTAACATAGAAAACTTACCGTTGGCTCTAGATTCTAATCTATCTCTCCGATTTGCAAACGGATTTCACTGAAGCTGTAACTTTCATCCCAGAACATAGTTTAGGGGCCATTACTTCTTCAACTATAGTCATTTTTCTTTCAATTGAAAACGTAACCAGTTTTTCAATGGTGTAATGGTTTAACATAGAAAACTTACCGTTGGCTCCAGATTCTAATCTATCTCTCCGATTTGCAAACGGATTTCACTGAAGCTGTAACTTTCATCCCAGAACATAGTTTAGGGGCCATTACTTCTTCAACTATAGTCATTTTTCTTTCAATTGCAAACATAACCAGTTTTTCAATGGTGTAATGGTTTAACATAGAAAACTTCCCGTTGGCTCTAGATTCTAATCTATCACTCCGATCTGCAAACGGATTTCACTGAAGCTGTAACTTTCATCCCAGAACATAGTTTAGGGGCCATTACTTCTTCAACTATAGTCATTTTTCTTTCAATTGCAAACGTAACCAGTTTTTCAATGGTGTAATGGTTTAACATAGAAAACTTCCCGTTGGCTCTAGATTCGAATCTATCACTCCGATTTGCAAACGGATTTCACTGAAGCTGTAACTTTCATCCCAGAACATAGTTTAGGGGCCATTACTTCTTCAACTATAGTCATTTTTCTTTCAATTGCAAACGTAACCAGTTTTTCAATGGTGTAATGGTTTAACATAGAAAACTTACCGTTGGCTCTAGATTCTAATTTATCACTCCGATTTGCAAACGGATTTCACTGAAGCTGTAACTTTCATCCCAGAACATAGTTTAGGGGCCATTACTTCTTCAACTATAGTCATTTTTCTTTCAATTTCAAACGTAACCAGTTTTTCAATGGTGTAATGGTTTAACATAGAAAACTTACCGTTGGCTCTAGATTCTAATTTATCACTCCGATTTGCAAACGGATTTCACTGAAGCTGTAACTTTCATCCCAGAACATAGTTTAGGGGCCATTACTTCTTCAACTATAGTCATTTTTCTTTCAATTGCAAACGTAACCAGTTTTTCAATGGTGTAATGGTTTAACATAGAAAACTTACCGTTGGCTCTAGATTCTAATCTATCACTCCGATTTGCAAACGGATTTCACTGAAGCTGTAACTTTCATCCCAGAACATAGTTTAGGGGCCATTACTTCTTCAACTATAGTCATTTTTCTTTCAATTGCAAACGTAACCAGTTTTTCAATGGTGTAATGGTTTAACATAGAAAACTTACCGTTGACTCTAGATTCTAATCTATCACTCCGATTTGCAAACGGATTTCACTGAAGCTGTAACTTTCATCCCAGAACATAGTTTAGGGGCCATTACTTCTTCAACTATAGTCATTTTTCTTTCAATTGCAAACGTAACCAGTTTTTCAATGGTGTAATGGTTTAACATAGAAAACTTACCGTTGGCTCTAGATTTGAATCTATCACTCCGATTTGCAAACGGATTTCACTGAAGCTGTAACTTTCATCCCAGAACATAGTTTAGGGGCCATTACTTCTTCAACTATAGTCATTTTTCTTTCAATTGCAAACGTAACCAGTTTAACATAGAAAACTTACCGTTGGCTCTAGATTCTAATCTATCACTCCGATTTGCAAACGGATTTCACTGAAGCTGTAACTTTCATCCCAGAACATAGTTTAGGGGCCATTACTTCTTCAACTATAGTCATTTTTCTTTCAATTGCAAACGTAACCAGATTTTCAATGGTGTAATGGTTTAACATAGAAAACTTACCGTTGGCTCTAGATTCGAATCTATCACTCCGATTTGCAAACGGATTTCACTGAAGCTGTAACTTTCATCCCAGAACATAGTTTAGGGGCCATTACTTCTTCAACTATAGTCATTTTTCTTTCAATTGCAAACGTAACCAGTTTTTCAATAGTGTAATGGTTTAACATAGAAAACTTACCGTTGGCTCTAGATTCTAATCTATCACTCCGATTTGCAAACGGATTTCACTGAAGCTGTAACTTTCATCCCAGAACATAGTTTAGGGGCCATTACTTCTTCAACTATAGTCATTTTTCTTTCAATTGCAAACGTAACCAGTTTTTCAATGGTGTAATGGTTTAACATAGAAAACTTACCGTTGGCTCTAGATTCTAATCTATCACTCCGATTTGCAAACGGATTTCACTGAAGCTGTAACTTTCATCCCAGAACATAGTTTAGGGGCCATTACTTCTTCAACTATAGTCATTCTTCTTTCAATTGCAAACGTAACCAGTTTTTCAATGGTGTAATGGTTTAACATAGAAAACTTACCGTTGGCTCTAGATTCTAATCTATCACTCCGATTTGCAAACGGATTTCACTGAAGCTGTAACTTTCATCCCAGAACATAGTTTAGGGGCCATTACTTCTTCAACTATAGTCATTTTTCTTTCAATTCCAAACGTACCCAGTTTAACATAGAAAATTTACCGTTGGCTCTAGATTCTAATCTATCACTCCGATTTGCAAACGGATTTCACTGAAGCTGTAACTTTCATCCCAGAACATAGTTTAGGGGCCATTACTTCTTCAACAATAATCATTTTTCTTTCAATTGCAAACGTAACCAGTTTTTCAATGGTGTAATGGTTTAACATAGAAAACTTACCGTTGGCTCTAGATTCTAATCTATCACTCCGATTTGCAAACGGATTTCACTGAAGCTGTAACTTTCATCCCAGAACATAGTTTAGGGGCCATTACTTCTTCAACTATAGTCATTTTTCTTTCAATTGCAATCGTAACCAGTTTTTCAATGGTGTAATGGTTTAACATAGAAAACTTACCGTTGGCTCTAGATTCGAATCTATCACTCCGATTTGCAAACGGATTTCACTGAAGCTGTAACTTTCATCCCAGAACATAGTTTAGGGGCCATTACTTCTTCAACTATAGTCATTTTTCTTTCAATTGCAAACGTAACCAGTTTTTCAATGGTGTAATGGTTTAACATAGAAAACTTACCGTTGGCTCTAGATTTTAATCTATCACTCCGATTTGCAAACGGATTTCACTGAAGCTGTAACTTTAATCCCAGAACATAGTTTAGGGGCCATTACTTCTTCAACTATAGTCATTTTTCTTTCAATTGCAAACGTAACCAGTTTTTCAATGGTGTAATGGTTTAACATAGAAAACTTACCGTTGGCTCTAGATTCTAATCTATCACTCCGATTTGCAAACGGATTTCACTGAAGCTGTAACTTTCATCCCAGAACATAGTTTAGGGGCCATTACTTCTTCAACTATAGTCATTTTTCTTTCAATTGCAAACGTAACCAGTTTTTCAATGGTGTAATGGTTTAACATAGAAAACTTACCGTTGGCTCTAGATCCTAATCTATCACACCGATTTGCAAACGGATTTCACTGAAGCTGTAACTTTCATCCCAGAACATAATTTAGGGGCCATTACTTCTTCAACTATAGTCATTTTTCTTTCAATTGCAAACGTAACCAGTTTTTCAATGGTGTAATGGTTTAACATAGAAAACTTACCGTTGGCTCTAGATTCTAATCTATCTCTCTGATTTGCAAACGGATTTCACTGAAGCTGTAACTTTCATCCCAGAACATAGTTTAGGGGCCATTACTTCTTCAACTATAGTCATTTTTCTTTCAATTGAAAACGTAACCAGTTTTTCAATGGTGTAATGGTTTAACATAGAAAACTTACCGTTGGCTCTAGATTCTAATCTATCTCTCCGATTTGCAAACGGATTTCACTGAAGCTGTAACTTTCATCCCAGAACATAGTTTAGGGGCCATTACTTCTTCAACTATAGTCATTTTTCTTTCAATTGCAAACATAACCAGTTTTTCAATGGTGTAATGGTTTAACATAGAAAACTTCCCGTTGGCTCTAGATTCTAATCTATCACTCCGATCTGCAAACGGATTTCACTGAAGCTGTAACTTTCATCCCAGAACATAGTTTAGGGGCCATTACTTCTTCAACTATAGTCATTTTTCTTTCAATTGCAAACGTAACCAGTTTTTCAATGGTGTAATGGTTTAACATAGAAAACTTCCCGTTGGCTCTAGATTCGAATCTATCACTCCGATTTGCAAACGGATTTCACTGAAGCTGTAACTTTCATCCCAGAACATAGTTTAGGGGCCATTACTTCTTCAACTATAGTCATTTTTCTTTCAATTGCAAACGTAACCAGTTTTTCAATGGTGTAATGGTTTAACATAGAAAACTTACCGTTGGCTCTAGATTCTAATTTATCACTCCGATTTGCAAACGGATTTCACTGAAGCTGTAACTTTCATCCCAGAACATAGTTTAGGGGCCATTACTTCTTCAACTATAGTCATTTTTCTTTCAATTGCAAACGTAACCAGTTTTTCAATGGTGTAATGGTTTAACATAGAAAACTTACCGTTGGCTCTAGATTCTAATTTATCACTCCGATTTGAAAACGGATTTCACTGAAGCTGTAACTTTCATCCCAGAACATAGTTTAGGGGCCATTACTTCTTCAACTATAGTCATTTTTCTTTCAATTGCAAACGTAACCAGATTTTCAATGGTGTAATGGTTTAACATAGAAAACTTACCGTTGGCTCTAGATTCTAATCTATCACTCCGATTTGCAAACGGATTTCACTGAAGCTGTAACTTTCATCCCAGAACATAGTTTAGGGGCCATTACTTCTTCAACTATAGTCATTTTTCTTTCAATTGCAAACGTAACCAGTTTTTCAATGGTGTAATGGTTTAACATAGAAAACTTACCGTTGACTCTAGATTCTAATCTATCACTCCGATTTGCAAACGGATTTCACTGAAGCTGTAACTTTCATCCCAGAACATAGTTTAGGGGCCATTACTTCTTCAACTATAGTCATTTTTCTTTCAATTGCAAACGTAACCAGTTTTTCAATAGTGTAATGGTTTAACATAGAAAACTTACCAATGGCTCTAGATTCTAATCTATCACTCCGATTTGCAAACGGATTTCACTGAGGTTGTAACTTTCATCCTAGAACATAGTTTAGGGGCCATTACTTCTTCAACTATAGTCATTTTTCTTTCAATTGCAAACGTAACCAGTTTTTCAATGGTGTAATAGTTTAACATAGAAAACTTACCGTTGGCTCTAGATTCTAATCTATCACTCCGATTTGCAAACGGATTTCACTGAAGCTGTAACTTTCATCCCAGAACATAGTTTAGGGGCCATTACTTCTTCAACTATAGTCATTTTTCTTTCAATTGCAAACGTAACCAGATTTTCAATGGTGTAATGGTTTAACATAGAAAACTTACCGTTGGCTCTAGATTTTAATCTATCACTCCGATTTGCAAACGGATTTCACTGAAGCTGTAACTTTAATCCCAGAACATAGTTTAGGGGCCATTACTTCTTCAACTATAGTCATTTTTCTTTCAATTGCAAACGTAACCAGTTTTTCAATGGTGTAATGGTTTAACATAGAAAACTTACCGTTGGCTCTAGATTCTAATCTATCACTCCGATTTGCAAACGGATTTCACTGAAGCTGTAACTTTCATCCCAGAACATAGTTTAGGGGCCATTACTTCTTCAACTATAGTCATTTTTCTTTCAATTGCAAACGTAACCAGTTTTTCAATGGTGTAATGGTTTAACATAGAAAACTTACCGTTGGCTCTAGATCCTAATCTATCACACCGATTTGCAAACGGATTTCACTGAAGCTGTAACTTTTATCCCAGAACATAATTTAGGGGCCATTACTTCTTCAACTATAGTCATTTTTCTTTCAATTGCAAACGTAACCAGTTTTTCAATGGTGTAATGGTTTAACATAGAAAACTTACCGTTGGCTCTAGATTCTAATCTATCTCTCTGATTTGCAAACGGATTTCACTGAAGCTGTAACTTTCATCCCAGAACATAGTTTAGGGGCCATTACTTCTTCAACTATAGTCATTTTTCTTTCAATTGAAAACGTAACCAGTTTTTCAATGGTGTAATGGTTTAACATAGAAAACTTACCGTTGGCTCTAGATTCTAATCTATCTCTCCGATTTGCAAACGGATTTCACTGAAGCTGTAACTTTCATCCCAGAACATAGTTTAGGGGCCATTACTTCTTCAACTATAGTCATTTTTCTTTCAATTGCAAACATAACCAGTTTTTCAATGGTGTAATGGTTTAACATAGAAAACTTCCCGTTGGCTCTAGATTCTAATCTATCACTCCGATCTGCAAACGGATTTCACTGAAGCTGTAACTTTCATCCCAGAACATAGTTTAGGGGCCATTACTTCTTCAACTATAGTCATTTTTCTTTCAATTGCAAACGTAACCAGTTTTTCAATGGTGTAATGGTTTAACATAGAAAACTTCCCGTTGGCTCTAGATTCGAATCTATCACTCCGATTTGCAAACGGATTTCACTGAAGCTGTAACTTTCATCCCAGAACATAGTTTAGGGGCCATTACTTCTTCAACTATAGTCATTTTTCTTTCAATTGCAAACGTAACCAGTTTTTCAATGGTGTAATGGTTTAACATAGAAAACTTACCGTTGGCTCTAGATTCTAATTTATCACTCCGATTTGCAAACGGATTTCACTGAAGCTGTAACTTTCATCCCAGAACATAGTTTAGGGGCCATTACTTCTTCAACTATAGTCATTTTTCTTTCAATTGCAAACGTAACCAGTTTTTCAATGGTGTAATGGTTTAACATAGAAAACTTACCGTTGGCTCTAGATTCTAATTTATCACTCCGATTTGAAAACGGATTTCACTGAAGCTGTAACTTTCATCCCAGAACATAGTTTAGGGGCCATTACTTCTTCAACTATAGTCATTTTTCTTTCAATTGCAAACGTAACCAGTTTTTCAATGGTGTAATGGTTTAACATAGAAAACTTACCGTTGGCTCTAGATTCTAATCTATCACTCCGATTTGCAAACGGATTTCACTGAAGCTGTAACTTTCATCCCAGAACATAGTTTAGGGGCCATTACTTCTTCAACTATAGTCATTTTTCTTTCAATTGCAAACGTAACCAGTTTTTCAATGGTGTAATGGTTTAACATAGAAAACTTACCGTTGACTCTAGATTCTAATCTATCACTCCGATTTGCAAACGGATTTCACTGAAGCTGTAACTTTCATCCCAGAACATAGTTTAGGGGCCATTACTTCTTCAACTATAGTCATTTTTCTTTCAATTGCAAATGTAACCAGTTTTTCAATGGTGTAATGGTTTAACATAGAAAACTTACCGTTGGCTCTAGATTCGAATCTATCACTCCGATTTGCAAACGGATTTCACTGAAGCTGTAACTTTCATCCCAGAACATAGTTTAGGGGCCATTACTTCTTCAACTATAGTCATTTTTCTTTCAATTGCAAACGTAACCAGTTTAACATAGAAAACTTACCGCTGGCTCTAGATTCTAATCTATCACTCCGATTTGCAAACGGATTTCACTGAAGCTGTAACTTTCATCCCAGAACATAGTTTAGGGGCCATTACTTCTTCAACTATAGTCATTTTTCTTTCAATTGCAAACGTAACCAGTTTTTCAATGGTGTAATGGTTTAACACAGAAAACTTACCGTTGGCTCTAGATTCTAATCTATCACTCCGATTTGCAAACGGATTTCACTGAAGCTGTAACTTTCATCCCAGAACATAGTTTAGGGGCCATTACTTCTTCAACTATAGTCATTTTTCTTTCAATTGCAAACGTAACCAGTTTAACATAGAAAACTTACCGTTGGCTCTAGATTCTAATCTATCACTCCGATTTGCAAACGGATTTCACTGAAGCTGTAACTTTCATCCCAGAACATAGTTTACGGGCCATTACTTCTTCAACTATAGTCATTTTTCTTTCAATTGCAAACGTAACCAGTTTTTCAATGGTGTAATGGTTTAACATAGAAAACTTACCGTTGGCTCTAGATTCTAATCTATCACTCCGATTTGCAAACGGATTTCACTGAAGCTGTAACTTTCATCCCAGAACATAGTTTAGGGGCCATTACTTCTTCAACTATAGTCATTTTTCTTTCAATTGCAAACGTAACCAGATTTTAAATGGTGTAATGGTTTAACATAGAAAACTTACCGTTGGCTCTAGATTCGAATCTATCACTCCGATTTGCAAACGGATTTCACTGAAGCTGTAACTTTCATCCCAGAACATAGTTTAGGGGCCATTACTTCTTCAACTATAGTCATTTTTCTTTCAATTGCAAACGTAACCAGTTTTTCAATAGTGTAATGGTTTAACATAGAAAACTTACCGTTGGCTCTAGATTCTTTTTTTTTTTTTTTTTTAATATTCTTTATTTTATATTCTGCTTTTTCCAAATACACAAAAAGATACATTTTCAAATATCGAGCATCTCTCTCTATACAAAGCTGTAAACATATAAACATCACCAATATACTATATATAACAGTGGGGGACTAGCCCCGTAACAGCTATTACTATTACATGGCAGGCCATTGCAAATACGGCTAAAAACCGTTTTTACTTGTATCTATATAATTAGTAGACATATCCTGCACTATATATACCTTATTTATACAGAAAGAGAAGGTCAAAGAACAGAAATTATAGCCATTAGACAAGTTTAACTAATAACTATACCAGTGTTTTTGTGGGAGTAGTCCACTCCCTTTCATTGGGTGTGATCCGGCATCTCTCCTCAAGGTTCTTCTGTAGTTTAAGTATAGTAAAGAAAGGTATCAACTCTACAGGAGTTGAGCGCCCCTGCTGTGCATCATTAAATCAAATTCTTCTGAGAATCGGAAGGCCGACCAATAGGCCCATGTTTTACGTAGCTTTTCAGGTCTGTTCAACGCTATGTGTGCCAGTTCTTCCATTGTATGTATATGATCCAGTTCCCTAATTAGTTCCCCGAAGGTCGGGGCTGCTTCCCTTCTCCAATGGCGTGTCAATAGACATTTTGCTGCATTCAACACATGTCTAATGATAGATTTTTTATATTTCCTCATGGGCCATTCATTTATATGTAGTAAATAGACTTCCGGGGAGAAAGGGACTTCCCCCTCCACCAGGTGTTGTATCAGTGTTTTGACGCATTCCCACAAGTCCCTGACTCCGGGGCAGTGCCACAACAAGTGTAGTAGAGTGCCTGGATTTTCTTTACATCGCCAGCAGTTAGGATCTCTATCGGGAAAGACCCGTTGGAGTTTGACAGGTGTCCAGTACCAATCTGTTAAAATTTTATAGTTGATCTCCTGGATCCTCGCCGATAGAGATGTCTTGTGGGCGAAAATACACATTTTAGATATCTGTCCCGGAGTGAGGGAGCGGTTAAGCTCCTTTTCCCACTTATCAACGAATATCAATTGTGGGGGATTCTGATTCAACAGCAGAAGATATAGTATTGATAGAGTTTTTTTCATAGGTTCTGTCCCTACGCATAGGGATTCGAACTCTGTATATTGTCTCCATTGTATTGGTTCTATTTTTCTGCTTCGGAGATAGAATCTTATCTGAAAGAGTGACCACCAATTCAATTGGAGGAGTGGGAATTTGTGTTGCATGTGTTGTAGTGAATACCACCCCTGTTGGTCTCCTATTGCCTTTATGGTCAGGTCCTTTGTGCTACTTAGATCTGTTCCTTGTCTCCTACGTAAATCTAAGGGGATGTCCGGGTTATTCGCTATTGGGAAGAGGGGCGAGATTCCAGGAGAGATATCTGGGTTTTGCCTAAGTCTGTCTACAATTGATAATGTAGTCAGTACTAATGGAGGTAATCTCCACGTCGTTCTATCTACGCCTCCTATCCATAACAAGGCTGTGATATCGTATGGTGTCAGTTGTTTCTCTATATCTGTCCATTGTTTGCACTTATTATGTCTGGTCCAGTCCACTGCCCTTGTTAACACTGAAGCGTAATAATAGTAGGTTACGTTAGGGACTGCAAGGCCACCTTTCTGTTTAGGCTGGTATAGAATTTGTCTCTTTAGCCTTGGTGGTTTCCCTTTCCAGATGTACCTGTTAAAGATGGTTTGCGCCTGTTTAAGAAATGTGTTAGGTAACGATATTGGCAATGTTTGAAAGAAGTACAACAGTCTGGGCATAATGTTCATTTTTACTATGGCAATACGACCTAGCCAGGAGAATTGTGGGCGGTCCCATCTGGCCAGATCTGCCGAGAGAGTCTTCAAAATGGGGGGGAAATTATAATCAAATATGTTTGTCAGAGAGCTCGAGAGACTTGTGCCGAGGTACTTAATTGATTTGTCGTTCCACTTAAAGGGGAAGTTTAATTCCAGGTTTTGTTTTATTTCTTCAGGGAGACCCACATTGTAGGCCTCACATTTGTCAAAATTTATCTTGAAATTAGATAGTCGGCCAAATCTTTCGAATTCCCCTATCAAATTTGGTAGAGTGATTAACGGGCCAGTCAGGAAAAACATGAGGTCATCCGCGTACGCTGCAATTTTATGGTCAGTTGGTCCTATGGTCACTCCTTTAATGTTTTGATTTTTCCTCACATGACTTAGGAAAGGCTCCAGGGCTAGGGCAAATATGATGGGGGATAGTGGGCACCCCTGTCTTGTCCCATTTTTAATGTGGAGGGGCTCCGAGAGGACCCCATTCACCTTAATGCGAGCTGTCGGCGAAGTGTAGAGCGCTTCGATGCAGGCCAGCATTTTCTCGCCCATTTGGGTCTGCGTCAAGACCTCTTTGATCCATACCCAGTCCACCCGGTCGAATGCTTTTTCAGCATCTGTAGAAAGCAGCATACATGGGATATCTCTTGACCGGGCGAACTGGGTAACGTCTATCACCCTAATGGTGTTGTCTCTCGCCTCCCTATGTGGAATGAAACCCACCTGATCCCAATGAATTAACTCCCCTAGGTGTACTGCTATCCTATTGGCCAGTAGCTTAGAAAAGATTTTTAAATCCAGATTAAGGAGGGAAATCGGTCTATAGCTTCCACACATGGATGGATCTTTATTTGGTTTTGCAATAACTGTGATGTGGGATTCTTGTGTTTGTGTTGGGAGGCTAACATCCGGGTTACCTTCTGCTAGGGAATTATATACTCTACACAGATATGGGGCTAAGATGTTTTTATATTTCTTATAATATTCTATGGGATACCCATCCAGCCCTGGAGCCTTTCCTGATTTTATGTTTTTAATAACTTCTTTAATTTCCTGTTCGGAGAAAGGTTCCTCCATTTCCTCTATGGCGTCCTGGTCTAATTGAGGTAATCTGGCATCTATCAGATATGACTGGATGGCTGTTTTAAAGTTACTGCTCTCTTTCTGCTCTGAGTTCTGTTGGAGATTATATAATTTAGTGTAAAATTGCCTAAAGCAATCCGCTATGGATTCACTTCTATTGTGTTTAAGTCCCTTAGTGTTTTGTATCTGCGAGACAAATGTCCTTTGTTGTTGTTGTTTTAGCGCTTTAGCCAAGAGCTTGCCCGATTTATTTCCATATGTATAGAAAGCATTTTGACATCTGCGAGCTGCATATTTGGCACTGTCCTGTAGCATTTTTTTAAGCCTATCTCTGGCTGCTATTAGGTCCCATTTATCCTCATTGGTCAGGGATGTTTTGTGATTACACTCCAATCTGTGTATTTCCTGCATCAGGTCCCGTATTACCTTTTCTTTTTCCCTTTTCCTTTTAGAGCCAATTTGTATCAGTGTTCCTCTCAGAGCACATTTATGCGCTTCCCATAAAACTGGTGGCGTCACGTCTTCAGTGTCATTCAAATTAAAGAATTCTTCAATCTGTTTTTCTATTGCTGGTGCTATCTCCTCGTCCTGTAAAAGAGAGACATTTAACCTCCATGTAAAAGGTGTCTCCCTCTTGTCTTTGCAATTAAGTGTGACACTCACAGGAGCGTGATCAGTGTAGGAGATTATCCCAATGTTTGCTTCCATGTGCTCTGAGAGGAGGTTATGAGAAACCAAAATGTAGTCTATTCTGCTATAGACATTGTGTACATGCGAGAAAAATGAGTAATCTTTAGTATCTGGATGGGTAAGTCTCCATATATCAATAAGCTGGCGCTCACTCAACATCCTCCTAAGTTTGTTTAGTTTAGCATAAGATACTGCTGATCGCCCCGCTGAAGTGTCCAATGCTGGATTTAAAGGTAAGTTAAGATCCCCTCCCAGAATGACATTTCCTTCTGCAAAGGTGTCCATGATTTCTAAAAATTTCCCCATAAAAGCTATCTGGTCCACGTTGGGCGCGTAGATCGAGCCCAGCGTGTATTTCAATCCTTTAATAAGGCCTTTAACCAGGACAAAGCGGCCTGCGTCGTCTGTATGTATGTCTAACAGCGTAAAGGGAATAGGCTGCTCAGTAGTACCGCTGTGCCCTTCGTCTTAGACCCAGGAGAGACACTTAAATAGGCTAGTGGGTAGTTTCTATCCCCCAGTTTTGGGTGTTGATCTTTTTTGAAATGTGTCTCCTGGACAAACACGACATGAGCCCCCTGTTTCCACATGTCCCTGAGCACTATTCTTCTTTTTTCTGGAATGTTTAGTCCCTGAGAGTTGATCGAGATACACTTTAATGCTACCATGAGTGAGGTGAGTAGTCGCACCTGATGACACGGATCACACCCTGGAATCTAAGAACACTGGTCAACAAATGTTTTAACGTAAACAGTTTGAGTGTCTTCAACGTGAAGAACATAACTATTGTAGCTATTACCCACAGCGGGGTTAGTACCGAGTAGGTGTCCCTATGTGGGCACCGAGTAACCATTATCTTGCGTGAGGAACTGAGCTCCCCCTCCCCCCTCCCACGGGTCCCCTTAAAATTTGGACTGTAGAATCATCCTTTAGTTATCCCCGTGATAAAGAACCTTATTCTCCCTCCTTAATGTATGCTGTTGATTACGGGGTCTCTATAGAGCCTCTCTCATCCCTCCCCCTCTGACATGTCCCTCCCCCCCCGTCATCTCCCGCCAGTGGGGCTCCTATGTATTATTAGGATGGGTAAAAAAGAAATAAAGTGAGCCGGGGCGGGATGCCATGTTCTATTAAGTATCATAATATAACTCCCTTAAGCCATATCTAGGTTCACCTTTTATTAAAGGGATCTGGGCCCTATTTTCTCCGAGATTCACCCTTGATCATTCCCCCCCCCCCCCAACATCCCTTAGGTCTTCTCCCAGACATGCATGCGTTCCTTAATGTACACTAAGGCAATCTGCTAAAGGTCTTGACAGTTAAAGTTATCTCATACATATCTTTACAGCATTCAAGCATATATTAGCAAGAGTTTAGCGGTCTCACGTATCTTCTATTTGTATATTGCACTCTCAGAAGTGCGCTGTCTTCATAATGTCAATCTGTTCAGGTCGTGCACAGGTATTAGTGTTAACCATGAATATATTAAAGATATAAAGCACTTTCAGAAGTGCGCCGTCTTCTAAGCCAACTGGGTCATAGCGTGTTATCCATAGATTTGCATCCCATGATCTGCTGTGGTGGCTCTCGTTTGGGCGCATGCACCTGTTGTTGTACGCTATCTTCTACTATATCATGGCTTTATAGTACTGGTGACCTGGTTATATATAGTTATACAGTTTTATATACGGTTTTACGCTCCTCTATGAGCAAGACTATTTATTTGAATGCGTATTTTATTAGACACTCATATTCTTGGGATATTGGGTAGGGCATAGCCCCGATTATGGTGTAAAGTATGGGTCTAGCCTCAGTGCTAAAGTTCCTTCTCTTTGAAATGCATTTGTGCATCGTCTGTTGGAACAGACTCTGTTGGGACGGTCACATAGCATAATTGGGCGAAGCTGGGCTGAGGAGAGGCTAGGGGCGACCGGGTGAATCAAATGAGATGTATTGTACTTATCTGAATAGTGAGGCCAGCTACTCCGGACTTCCTCCATTTTGTTTCCGTAGGCGGCGGACTCTCAGCGGTAGGCCCGTGATTATTTTGTCAGGCTGCCATTCCGGGACCTCTACGTGTGGAAGATGAAGAGTCTTTAAAAGATCAGGCAATTCTTTCGGTGTTCGTAGGATGTGCGGGTTCCCCTCTTTGATGATGATTACGTGGAAGGGGAAACCCCATTTATACGCCAGGCCGTGTTCCTTGAGTGTCTTCAACAGCGGCTGCAGAGCTCTTCTTTGTGCGAGGGTGCTAGGCGCCAAATCCTGGAACAGCTGTATCTTGTGGCCTTCGTGCTCAAACTCCTCCATATTCCTTGCTGCCTGCATTATTGAATCTTTCACTGCGTAGTGGTGGAGCCTGCAAATAACGTCGCGCGGAGGTTCGTCAGCCTGTGGTTTCGGCCTCAGCGCTCTGTGTGCCCTGTCCAGCTTGATGATATGTTCTGCTGGTTTCTTAAGGATATTATTAAAGATGGCATTCAGCGTTTCATCTAGCTGTTGTACCTCGATATCTTCAGGCAGGCCTCTCACCCTTATATTGCATCTTCTGCTGCGGTTTTGCAGGTCTTCCAGCCCGGATCGGAGCATTGTATTAACGTTGGATTGTGTATCGTGAGCTTCCTTTAGCCTTTTAATGTCTGCCCTCATCGTTTCAGCATCCATCTCTAGTGCACGTAAGCGGCCGCCATGTTGCTCCACTTCATCTCTCACCTCCTGCAATTCCGCCCTGGAAGCCGCTGTTATGCGTTCCGCCAGTTCCGCCAGATCATCCTTTGTCGGTAGGTGATGTAGGAAGTCCCTAATTTCGTTAAGGGATTTGTTCGTAGCCTCGATTGCGTCCATCTCTTTAGTATTCTGTGCCGTGCCCTGTTTCGCCTCCGCCATCTTAGCTGGTGTCTGCGTGGCCTCGTTGCGACTCAGGTACTTTGTGACTTGCTGCTGGCCCTTCGGGGTGTTTTGACACGGCGAATTTTTCCTGGTACCTTTCTTGAGTCTCCCTGACATAGTCTGGAGGAAGATTAACGGGGAACAAGGGGCTTTAGGAGGGTCCCGAGGTTGAGTAGCGGGAGAGCTCTATCAATGTGCGTCCTCACGCCTTCATGGCCAGCTCCGCCCCTGGCTCTAGATTCTAATCTATCACTCCGATTTGCAAACGGATTTCACTGAAGCTGTAACTTTCATCCCAGAACATAGTTTAGGGGCCATTACTTCTTCAACTATAGTCATTTTTCTTTCAATTGCAAACGTAACCAGTTTTTCAATGGTGTAATGGTTTAACATAGAAAACTTACCGTTGGCTCTAGATTCTAATCTATCACTCCGATTTGCAAAAGGATTTCACTGAAGCTGTAACTTTCATCCCAGAACATAGTTTAGGGGCCATTACTTCTTCAACTATAGTCATTTTTCTTTCAATTGCAAACGTAACCAGTTTTTCAATGGTGTAATGGTTTAACATAGAAAACTTACCGTTGGCTCTAGATTCTAATCTATCACTGCGATTTGCAAACGGATTTCACTGAAGCTGTAACTTTCATCCCAGAACATAGTTTAGGGGCCGTTACTTCTTCAACTATAGTCATTTTTCTTTCAATTGCAAACGTAACCAGTTTTTCAATGGTGTAATGGTTTAACCTAGAAAACTTACCGTTGGCTCTAGATTCTAATCTATCACTCCGATTTGCAAACGGATTTCACTGAAGCTGTAACTTTCATCCCAGAACATAGTTTAGGGGCCATTACTTCTTCAACTATAGTCATTTTTCTTTCAATTGCAAACGTACCCAGTTTAACATAGAAAATTTACCGTTGGCTCTAGATTCTAATCTATCAGTCCGATTTGCAAACGGATTTCACTGAAGCTGTAACTTTCATCCCAGAACATAGTTTAGGGGCCATTACTTCTTCAACAATAATCATTTTTCTTTCAATTGCAAACGTAACCAGTTTTTCAATGGTGTAATGGTTTAACATAGATAACTTACCGTTGGCTCTAGATTCTAATCTATCACTCCGATTTGCAAACGGATTTCACTGAAGCTGTAACTTTCATCCCAGAACATAGTTTAGGGGCCATTACTTCTTCAACTATAGTCATTTTTCTTTCAATTGCAAACGTAACCAGTTTTTCAATGGTGTAATGGTTTAACATAGAAAACTTACTGTTGGCTCTAGATTCTAATCTATCACTCCGATTTGCAAACGGATTTCACTGAAGCTGTAACTTTCATCCCAGAACATAGTTTAGGGCCCATTACTTCTTCAACTATAGTCATTTTTCTTTCAATTGCAAACGTAACCAGTTTTTCAATGGTGTAATGGTTTAACATAGAAAACTTACCGTTGGCTCTAGATTCTAATCTATCACTCCGATTTGCAAACGGATTTCACTGAAGCTGTAACTTTCATCCCAGAACATAGTTTAGGGGCCATTACTTCTTCAACTATAGTCATTTTTCTTTCAATTGCAAACGTAACCAGTTTTTCAATGGTGTAATGGTTTAACATAGAAAACTTACCGTTGGCTCTAGATTCTAATCTATCACTCCGATTTGCAAACGGATTTCAGTGAAGCTGTAACTTTCATCCCAGAACATAGTTTAGGGGCCATTACTTCTTCAACTATAGTCATTTTTCTTTCAATTGCAAACGTAACCAGTTTTTCAATAGTGTAATGGTTTAACATAGAAAACTTACCAATGGCTCTAGATTCTAATCTATCACTCCGATTTGCAAACGGATTTCACTGAAGCTGTAACTTTCATCCTAGAACATAGTTTAGGGGCCATTACTTCTTCAACTATAGTCATTTTTCTTTCAATTGCAAACGTAACCAGTTTTTCAATGGGGTAATAGTTTAACATAGAAAACTTACCGTTGGCTCTAGATTCTAATCTATCACTCCGATTTGCAAACGGATTTCACTGAAGCTGTAACTTTCATCCCAGAACATAGTTTAGGGGCCATTACTTCTTCAACTATATTCATTTTTCTTTCAATTGCAAACGTAACCAGTTTTTCAATGGTGTAATG
Organism: Hyperolius riggenbachi; assembly: GCF_040937935.1. NCBI lineage: Eukaryota > Metazoa > Chordata > Amphibia > Anura > Hyperoliidae > Hyperolius > Hyperolius riggenbachi. Next base: position 456,322 of record NW_027152354.1, on the reverse strand, counting down.
GTTTAACATAGAAAACTTACCGTTGGCTCTAGATTCTAATCTATCACTCCGATTTGCAAACGGATTTCACTGAAGCTGTAACTTTCATCCCAGAACATAGTTTAGGGGCCATTACTTCTTCAACTATAGTCATTTTTCTTTCAATTGCAAATGTAACCAGTTTTTCAATGGTGTAATGGTTTAACATAGAAAACTTACCGTTGGCTCTAGATTCTAATCTATCACTCCGATTTGCAAACGGATTTCACTGAAGCTGTAACTTTCATCCCAGAACATAGTTTAGGGGCCATTACTTCTTCAACTATAGTCATTTTTCTTTCAATTGCAAACGTAACCAGATTTTCAATGGTGTAATGGTTTAACATAGAAAACTTACCGTTGGCTCTAGATTCTAATCTATCACTCCGATTTGCAAACGGATTTCACTGAAGCTGTAACTTTCATCCCAGAACATAGTTTAGGGGCCATTACTTCTTCAACTATAGTCATTTTTCTTTCAATTGCAAATGTAACTAGTTTTTCAATGGTGTAATGGTTTAACATAGAAAGCTTACCGTTGGCTCTAGATTCTAATCTATCACTCCGATTTGCAAACGGATTTCACTGAAGCTGTAACTTTCATCCCAGAACATAGTTTAGGGGCCATTACTTCTTCAACTATAGTCATTTTTCTTTCAATTGCAAACGTAACCAGTTTTTCAATGGTGTAATGGTTTAACATAGAAAACTTACCGTTGGCTCTAGATTCTAATCTATCACTCCGATTTGCAAACGGATTTCACTGAAGCTGTAACTTTCATCCCAGAACATAGTTTAGGGGCCATTACTTTTTCAACTATAGTCATTTTTCTTTCAATTGCAAACGTAACCAGTTTTTCAATGGTGTAATGGTTTAACATAGAAAACTTACCGTTGGCTCTAGATTCGAATCTATCACTCCGATTTGCAAACGGATTTCACTGAAGCTGTAACTTTCATCCCAGAACATAGTTTAGGGGCCATTACTTCTTCAACTATAGTCATTTTTCTTTCAATTGCAAACGTAACCAGTTTAACATAGAAAACTTACCGTTGGCTCTAGATTCTAATCTATCACTCCGATTTGCAAACGGATTTCACTGAAGCTGTAACTTTCATCCCAGAACATAGTTTAGGGGCCATTACTTCTTCAACTATAGTCATTTTTCTTTCAATTGCAAACGTAACCAGTTTTTCAATGGTGTAATGGTTTAACACAGAAAACTTACCGTTGGCTCTAGATTCTAATCTATCACTCCGATTTGCAAACGGATTTTACTGAAGCTGCAACTTTCATCCCAGTACATAGTTTAGGGGCCATTACTTCTTCAACTATAGTCATTTTTCTCTCAATTGCAAACGTAACCAGTTTAACATAGAAAACTTACCGTTGGCTCTAGATTCTAATCTATTACTCCGATTTGCAAATGGATTTCACTGAAGCTGTAACTTTCATCCCAGAACATAGTTTAGGGGCCATTACTTCTTCAACTATAGTCATTTTTCTTTCAATTGCAAACGTAACCAGTTTTTCAATGGTGTAATGGTTTAACACAGAAAACTTACCGTTGGCTCTAGATTCTAATCTATCACTCCGATTTGCAAACGGATTTCACTGAAGCTGTAACTTTCATCCCAGAACATAGTTTAGGGGCCATTACTTCTTCAACTATAGTCATTTTTCTCTCAATTGCAAACGTAACCAGTTTAACATAGAAAACTTACCGTTGGCTCTAGATTCTAATCTATCACTCCGATTTGCAAACGGATTTCACTGAAGCTGTAACTTTACATCCCAGAACATAGTTTACGGGCCATTACTTCTTCAACTATAGTCATTTTTCTTTCAATTGCAAACGTAACCAGTTTTTCAATGGTGTAATGGTTTAACATAGAAAACTTACCGTTGGCTCTAGATTCTAATCTATCACTCCGATTTGCAAACGGATTTCACTGAAGCTGTAACTTTCATCCCAGAACATAGTTTAGGGGCCATTACTTCTTCAACTATAGTCATTTTTCTTTCAATTGCAAACGTAACCAGATTTTCAATGGTGTAATGGTTTAACATAGAAAACTTACCGTTGGCTCTAGATTCGAATCTATCACTCCGATTTGCAAACGGATTTCACTGAAGCTGTAACTTTCATCCCAGAACATAGTTTAGGGGCCATTACTTCTTCAACTATAGTCATTTTTCTTTCAATTGCAAACGTAACCAGTTTTTCAATAGTGTAATGGTTTAACATAGAAAACTTACCGTTGGCTCTAGATTCTAATTTATCACTCCGATTTGCAAACGGATTTCACTGAAGCTGTAACTTTCATCCCAGAACATAGTTTAGGGGCCATTACTTCTTCAACTATAGTCATTTTTCTTTCAATTGCAAACGTAACCAGTTTTTCAATGGTGTAATGGTTTAACATAGAAAACGTACCGTTGGCTCTAGATTCTAATCTATCACTCCGATTTGCAAACGGATTTCACTGAAGCTGTAACTTTCATCCCAGAACATAGTTTAGGGGCCATTACTTCTTCAACTATAGTCATTTTTCTTTCAATTGCAAACGTAACCAGTTTTTCAATGGTGTAATGGTTTAACATAGAAAACTTACCGTTGGCTCTAGATTCTAATCTATCACTCCGATTTGCAAACGGATTTCACTGAAGCTGTAACTTTCATCCCAGAACATAGTTTAGGGGCCATTACTTCTTCAACTATAGTCATTTTTCTTTCAATTGCAAACGTAACCAGTTTTTCAATGGTGTAATGGTTTAACATAGAAAACTTACCGTTGGCTCTAGATTCTAATCTATCACTCCGATTTGCAAACGGATTTCACTGAAGCTGTAACTTTCATCCCAGAACATAGTTTAGGGGCCATTACTTCTTCAACTATAGTCATTTTTCTTTCAATTGCAAACGTAACCAGTTTTTCAATGGTGTAATGGTTTAACATAGAAAACTTACCGTTGGCTCTAGATTCGAATCTATCACTCCGATTTGCAAACGGATTTCACTGAAGCTGTAACTTTCATCCCAGAACATAGTTTAGGGGCCATTACTTCTTCAACTATAGTCATTTTTCTTTCAATTGCAAACGTAACCAGTTTTTCAATGGTGTAATGGTTTAACATAGAAAACTTACCGTTGGCTCTAGATTCTAATTTATCACTCCGATTTGCAAACGGATTTCACTGAAGCTGTAACTTTCATCCCAGAACATAGTTTAGGGGCCATTACTTCTTCAACTATAGTCATTTTTCTTTCAATTGCAAACGTAACCAGTTTTTCAATGGTGTAATGGTTTAACATAGAAAACTTACCGTTGGCTCTAGATTCTAATTTATCACTCCGATTTGCAAACGGATTTCACTGAAGCTGTAACTTTCATCCCAGAACATAGTTTAGGGGCCATTACTTCTTCAACTATAGTCATTTTTCTTTCGTTTCAAGGGTGTTTATTGAGTATAAAACTTCCATTAACACTTGGGGTAAAATCACAAGTTCCCCACATGTGGGGATTATCACATATAAACTTTAAACATTGAAAAAGAAATAATATGGTCTGAAGTTACAAATTGTAAACATATAACAACCTCACAAGGTGACCATATATAGCTCAAGCTTCATACTTTTTTGTTTTACAGGGCCTAGTGTGACCCTTAAGAAAGGGACATGAGGGGGAAAGATAGGCACAAGGTAGGTAACAGGGGTAGATTGGGTGAAAGGAGTCACCATGAGTGGGTATACCACAGCATGCCTATGGTGAGGTCCAGTGGGAAGAACAGGGAAAGGCAGAGGGGGAGGTAGGGGAAGAGTGGGTAGCATACACATAGCCAGAAAAACATAGAGCTGAGTTCAATATAGAATAACATTGATTCATGTCCTGAGAGAACAATTATGTCCACACATTTGAGATTAAACAGTACAAAAGGGACGCCCCATGGCACCTTAGGAGATTCTCCATACATCCAATAACATCCTGAAGAGGATACTCCCTCAGAAAGCATGTAATACGTGAGAGAGTCCCACATTTTCCTGCCACGTTATCCAAGGCTCCCATACCTTAAAGAAATTGTCCAAATTATCAAAGAGTTTGGCCCTAATGTGTTCCGAGGACATGGTAGAATTAAGACTTCGAGGACATGGTAGAATTAAGACTTCGAAACACTTCTTCCGATACAAGAGTTTCCTTCCTCCACTGAGCAGCCAAATGTCGTCTGGCGTGCACCATAATATACTGAATGAGTTTATGAGTGGCACACTTTAGTGGGGATGGCCTATTACCCAGCAACATAACTGAAGGGTCAATATCGTTCTGTAAGTTTAGGATTAATTTAGTATTATTCCATATATTTATCCAAAAGGTCTGGGCCTTCGGACACTCCCACCAAATGTGCCACATGTCTCCCCGGGTTGTGCAACCCCTAAAGCAATTAGGAGAATTTGTGCGATCGTATAAATGTAATTTGGCCGGGGTCTGATAAACTCTGTGTAACAATTTTAATGAAGTCTCAATGGAGGAGAAGAAGAGAGAGCCCCTGGTCAAGGAAGTGCAACAGTGTGTCCACTTGCTATCAGAAAGCTCAAGACCAGTATCCCGTTCCCAGTCTAACTGGGCCTTGATCTTACCATCTATCACAGGGTAGGATAGGATTGAGTATATTTCCGAAATAAATCCTCTTTCCATTGGTCCATTTCTACACCTCACCTCGAAAGGAGAGTATGTAAGCACCTCTTTGTTAGGGTCCAAAGCAGATAGAAATTTAAAAATCATATCTAATCTATCCCATTCCTCTCTAGGGACACCAAATGATTTAATAAAATGTGTCGGGGTTTGTATTTTGAAGGCAGAAAGAAATTTACCTACAGTGAGCAAACCCTTTTGAATCCACCATTTAAAGTGGGGGGCCTTTTGACCACCTGGAAAATCTGGGTTCCGTAGTATTCTTGTCATACAGGAAACAGTAGATTGTAGAGAGTAGACAAATCGCAATCTGGACCATACACTCAAAGAATGGGCAGACACCGGAGATAGTTTCCTTATTTTAGCTATGGGGATACGCCTAGCCCACATAGCACCATCTAGTGACAGGGGAGCCATAAGCTTGGATTCTATCTCAACCCATAACGGGACAACATCAGGGCCAGCATTTGAAATTGCCAATTGGGATAATTGGGCAGCCTGGTAATACTTAAACAAGAGGGGAGCATTTAAACCTCCTAAGTCTCTGGGTCTAGCTAACGTTACATACTTAATCCGGGCCTTCCTCTTCCTCCAAATAAATCTCTGGATGAGGGTTTGTAAATGTTGTATTGGGCCTTTCTTGACAGCTATGGGTAGTGACCTGAACAAATATAGAAGTCTAGGGAGTAGCGTCATCCGAACCGCCGAGACTCTGCCTAACATGGACAGAGGATAACTATTCCAGATATCTAGATCTCGGATAAATCTCCTATAAAGTGGTGGAAAATTATAGTCATACAAATTTAGTGGGTCGTTTGTAAGTTTTACTCCTAGGTATTGGATAAATTTAGGGGAGTGTTGGAGGCCGCAAGATTCCGCCAGGCGCTGGGCCTGTGCTTTAGCCATGTGTGATATCATTACCTCCGACTTCTCCAAGTTAAGCCTGAATCCAGAGAAAGGGGAAAATTGTTTAATTTCCGCAAGTAATTTGGGTATAGAAATATCGGGGGATGTCAAAGTCAAAAGGATATCATCCGCGAACAAAGACATTTTATATTCTCTAGAGGCAATTGTAACTCCAGAGATCTCGGGGATGTTGCGGATCCTTTCAGCCAAGGGCTCCATGATCAGTGCAAATATTGCCGGTGACAATGGGCAACCTTGCCTTGTACCCCTTTGTATTATAAACGATTTCCTGGTGGATGCAGGCATCTTTAGAGAAGCGGATGGGTACGAATAGAGTGCTGATATAGCTTTAAGGAACTCACCCTTAAATCCATATTTTACAAGGACCGCCTCCATGTATGGCCACTTGATTAGGTCAAAAGCCTTTTCCATATCCAAAGAGAGAATGGCCATACATGTGGCGGTCCGCCGACAGTGGTGCTGCAGGTTCAGCACTTTTCGGATATTGTCTGGGGCCTGTCTCTTGGGAACAAATCCCACCTGGTCTCGATGTATTAAAGCTGGTAAAATCCTATTTAGTCTGGCCGCTAATATGGAGGTAAAAAGCTTATAATCGACCCCCAACAGAGAGATTGGTCGGTAATTTTTGGGGAGCAATAGGTCTCTCTGGGGTTTGGGGATGATCACTACCAGTGAGGATAAGAACTCCTTCGGGGGAATATTGCCCTTTAGTAAGTAATTATAGAATTTAATTAGGTAAGGAGTAAGGATGGCCTCATATTTCTTATAATATAGGGCCGTGAAGCCATCAGGTCCGGGTGCCTTGGATCTCTTAAGTTTTTTTATAGCTTCGTGTACCTCCTCCTGTGTCACCCCAGCATTAAGGGAATCCACTGTGTCCGCCGTCAGGGTCTTCCTTACCGTTCCCTCCAAAAAGTCCCTTCTCTGAGCAGAATGTGAATTGGGATCAGAATCGCTATATAGTGTCTTGTAATACTCAGAAAAAATATCATAGATCCTATCAGGATCCGAGGTAACCTTCCCATCTCTCTCCCTGATCCTGAGCACCCTGTTAATTGTTTGTTGTGCTCTAAGTTTCGCTGCTAGCCATCTTTTTGGTTTATTAATCTGGTCATAAGCCACAGCTGTGGACCAACGCAGAGCTTTTTCTGTTTCAGAGTCTAGTAAGGTATCTATCTGCAGTTGTAAGTCTTGAATTTGTTTCAAGAGAAACCTTGACGGCTTTAACTGGTTGGCCAAATGTAATTTTTGTATTTTATATTCTAGATCAGAAATGATTTTATTTCTTTCTCTCTTAAACTTTGAAGCCAGTTGTATAATCGTACCTCTAATTACTGATTTATGTGCCAGCCATATTGTTGCCGGGGAAGTGTCATTATTATTGTTAATATGGAAATACTCAGTCATCTGGGATTCTATTGCCTCATATATTTCCGGATTAAGCAACAGGGACTCATTCAAGCGCCACGGCGCTCTTTGTGTCCTGGGGGCCAAGGAGTTCAGGGAGACAAGCACAGGGTCATGATCCGACCAGGGGCAGAGCAGATTTCTGGCGTAAACCAAGGAGGAGGCACACGACATTGAGATCAATATAAGGTCTATCCTGGAATAGGAGTTGTGGGGGGCAGACATGTAGGTGTATCCACGTTTGCTTCCATTATATACTCTCCAGGTATCAATGAGTGAGTGAGTTTTGAAGAGGTCATCAAATATTTGTTTGGATTTTTTAGCTAACGAGGGCCTTTGGGGATGCGTCCTGTCCAAGTTATCATTAGGAGTGAGATTAAAATCTCCCGCCCAAATGATCATATCAAATTTTAAAGCCAAGATGGCTTCTGACACTTTGTTAATGGTATAAGAGTTCGTTTCGGGGGGAGCATACATATTTACTATGCATAATATCTTACCAAGGTAGCTACCTACTATAATACAATAAGTCCCTTCATCGTCATGTATAGAGTTATTTAACTCAAATGGGAAGGAGTCAGATAGGAGAATAGCTACCCCTCTTTTTTTCTTTCTATAATGAGAGTAGTAAACCCTCTTGTATCGCTGGTGTAGAAATTTTGGGTGAGATACTTCTGTGAAATGAGTTTCTTGTAAACATATCACGTCCGGGCCAGACCTAGCCAACTCCGTGATTGCTTTCTTCCTCTTCTGTGGAGAATTCAATCCTCTCACATTATGAGAGACGATACCAAAGGGTTTACCAGTCATGGTGAGTGACAAAGAGAACATACTCTAATTCTTTACCTGAAGCGGGTGCCACGGGGCTTACCAGTCCCAGCAAGCAAAGCGTGGGCATTCCACTCTCAAGAATCTCAACTATAGAATATTTCTCAGCTCGGCTATGGGGGGAAATAATTAAACACGCAGTGTAAGCTAAAGCTACGGGGGGAGGGAAAGCACAATCGTGCGTTGATAACGATTGAAGCAGGGCCACCACTAACAGTGCCGACCTAGCTCCAAGCGCCATCTTGGGTAGGGGGACAGCAATAGTGAACTACACCTGAGCCGCCAATCAACCTATTAGCCATGAGGCCAAGGTCCATGTCTTGAGACTAGAAGTCTCGGAAAACCTATAATCAGTATAGTACATGTATAACCCTTAATAAACCTCTTCACGCCAACCTGGACATGAAAATCAAAGCAAAAACATCAAAATTGAACATAAGATAACATTTATAGCATATTACCCAAGAGTAAGGATTGTCCATGTCAGGTTGTAGTCCTAGGCCAGAAGTTGGCCCGCCAAAAACGCTGGCCCATATCTCTACAGACATTACACTCTTAGTATAGAGGGTTTCAAAGTTTCCAGGAAATCTTTTCCATAGACAGAGACTTCTCTTCATTGACCCAACATCATAAAGGGGACAACCAAATTTTAAAGTCCAACTGGGTGTCAATTGAGGTAATCTCCATCTTGGCTCTGAAGGGAAAATTCATGGACGGATCCCCCACATCATAAAGGAGGGAGCCGACCATACCTCATCAAAAAAACCATATGAATGTAGAGGGAAATCCTCTGGCAGATAGATAGTGTACAAGAGAATCAAGGAGCGCCCGTGTCAGACACACGTGGCCTAGAGGAGGATCCCCTCACCGTCGACCAATTTCTTGCCATTTGACCGGTGCGTTGAGATTGAGGAGGCTGTTGTTGAGGAACAGTCGGGATGGTAAAAGGGATGGCCACCTCCCTGAGTGCCTTTGCCGCCTCTTCTGGGCGTTTACAAATGTATGTTTTAGAATTAATTTTAAAAGATAACATGAAGGGGAATCCCCACTTGTAGCGGATTGCCTTTTGCTGCAATGCCAGTGTATAAGGTCTCATTTGCCTCCTCTTAAGGATGGTGATGGGTGCCAAGTCGGCAAAGATCTGGACGGACGTGGGGACCCCCGGAAGGGTGGTCAAATCTCGTGCTGCAAGAAGAAGCTTGTCTCTTGCGTCCTCTGATGCCAATTTAGCTATGATGTCTCTCGGTAGCTCTGGGTTGCGTGGCTTAGCCAGAGAGCGGTGAATACGCACCACCCTCAGTATAGAGGGGTCCACCTGCGGCAGCAATGAGCCAAAAAGGTTGTTGGCAACAGACTCCAAGTCGAGGAAAGATTCAGGGAGACCCCGGATACGCACGTTGGCCCTCCTGCTCCGATTCTCCAGGTCCTCCAATTTAGCCTCAGCCTGCTCCAGCCTGTCATCATGTTCATCTAGCTGTGCTCTGTCCTCGTTGATCGCCTCTACAATCTTGTCAGACTGTTGCTCCAAGACATCCACTCTCTGGCCAATCTCCGTTATCTGTTGCGACAGCTCGTGAACGGCTTCACGTAGTTCTTCTTTAAAAACATTGCGCATCATAGCCATTAAATCAGCCGATGTTAATGTCTGTGGTAGCATGAGCGCTTGGCCGCCTGCCGCATGCGTACTTTCATGGGGGTATTGCGGACTGTTATGCTGTGAACGCGTATTTTCAGAGTGTGCCCCATGCGTATGCTCATGCTGGTCATGCGTATTTTTGGCCGCATTGTTCCCATTGCTATGCGTAAGATCATCGCGGCTATGCGTACTATCGCCGGCATCTGAGTCTTCGGCCCCATGCGTACATTCATGCTCGCTATGCGTATTTTTGTACGCGTTGTCCGCGGTGGCGTCATGGCGGGATTTGGGGTCTCCTGGGGTCCACAACGCTCGTTTCGGGGTCTGAGTGGCTGGCGGAGCTTGGGCACCCTCCCGGGATGGTCCTGGGGCGGTTGGGCTGGAGGATTGGCCGGGGGCCTTGCTTAATGGGGAGCATGCTTCTTGCTCAGACTGGGCCTTGGTGGCCATCTTTGAAAACCTCCTCTTGAATCTGAGGGGAGAAAGAAGGGGTCTGGAGGCAATATGGCTACGTATAGCGTATTGCTTAGGGGATCCTTGCATACCTGGAGTATTCACCTTTCAGATGATACCAGTTTGGCCTCTGTACTCGCTCTTGATAGGCAGCAATCAGGTGTAGAAGAAGGAGCTCAGCAGAGATGCATCCTTCTCAGCAAGCGCCTCACTAGCGCCCCCCGTCATTTTTCTTTCAATTGCAAACGTAACCAGATTTTCAATGGTGTAATGGTTTAACATAGAAAACTTACCGTTGGCTCTAGATTCGAATCTATCACTCCGATTTGCAAACGGATTTCACTGAAGCTGTAACTTTCATCCCAGAACATAGTTTAGGGGCCATTACTTCTTCAACTATAGTCATTTTTCTTTCAATTGCAAACGTAACCAGTTTTTCAATGGTGTAATGGTTTAACATAGAAAACTTACCGTTGGCTCTAGATTCTAATCTATCACTCCGATTTGCAAACGGATTTCACTGAAGCTGTAACTTTCATCCCAGAACATAGTTTAGGGGCCATTACTTTTTCAACTATAGTCATTTTTCTTTCAATTGCAAACGTAACCAATTTTTCAATGGTGTAATGGTTTAACATAGAAAACTTACCGTTGGCTCTAGATTCGAATCTATCACTCCGATTTGCAAACGGATTTCACTGAAGCTGTAACTTTCATCCCAGAACATAGTTTAGGGGCTATTACTTCTTCAACTATAGTCATTTTTCTTTCAATTGCAAACGTAACCAGTTTAACATAGAAAACTTACCGTTGGCTCTAGATTCGAATCTATCACTCCGATTTGCAAACGGATTTCACTGAAGCTGTAACTTTCATCCCAGAACATAGTTTAGGGGCCATTACTTCTTCAACTATAGTCATTTTTCTTTCAATTGCAAACGTAACCAGTTTTTCAATGGTGTAATGGTTTAACACAGAAAACTTACCGTTGGCTCTAGATTCTAATCTATCACTCCGATTTGCAAACGGATTTCACTGAAGCTGCAACTTTCATCCCAGAACATAGTTTAGGGGCCATTACTTCTTCAACTATAGTCATTTTTCTCTCAATTGCAAACGTAACCAGTTTAACATAGAAAACTTACCGTTGGCTCTAGATTCTAATCTATCACTCCAATTTGCAAACGGATTTCACTGAAGCTGTAACTTTACATCCCAGAACATAGTTTACGGGCCATTACTTCTTCAACTATAGTCATTTTTCTTTCAATTGCAAACGTAACCAGTTTTTCAATGGTGTAATGGTTTAACATAGAAAACTTACCGTTGGCTCTAGATTCTAATCTATCACTCCGATTTGCAAACGGATTTCACTGAAGCTGTAACTTTCATCCCAGAACATAGTTTAGGGGCCATTACTTCTTCAACTATAGTCATTTTTCTTTCAATTGCAAACGTAACCAGATTTTCAATGGTGTAATGGTTTAACATAGAAAACTTACCGTTGGCTCTAGATTCGAATCTATCACTCTGATTTGCAAACGGATTTCACTGAAGCTGTAACTTTCATCCCAGAACATAGTTTAGGGGCCATTACTTCTTCAACTATAGTCATTTTTCTTTCAATTGCAAACGTAACCAGTTTTTCAATAGTGTAATGGTTTAACATAGAAAACTTACCGTTGGCTCTAGATTCTAATCTATCACTCCGATTTGCAAACGGATTTCACTGAAGCTGTAACTTTCATCCCAGAACATAGTTTAGGGGCCATTACTTCTTCAACTATAGTCATTTTTCTTTCAATTGCAAACGTAACCAGTTTTTCAATGGTGTAATGGTTTAACATAGAAAACGTACCGTTGGCTCTAGATTCTAATCTATCACTCCGATTTGCAAACGGATTTCACTGAAGCTGTAACTTTCATCCCAGAACATAGTTTAGGGGCCATTACTTCTTCAACTATAGTCATTTTTCTTTCAATTGCAAACGTTACCAGTTTTTCAATGGTGTAATGGTTTAACATAGAAAACTTACCGTTGGCTCTAGATTCTAATCTATCACTCCGATTTGCAAACGGATTTCACTGAAGCTGTAACTTTCATCCCAGAACATAGTTTAGGGGCCATTACTTCTTCAACTATAGTCATTTTTCTTTCAATTGCAAACGTAACCAGTTTTTCAATGGTGTAATGGTTTAACATAGAAAACTTACCGTTGGCTCTAGATTCTAATCTATCACTCCGATTTGCAAACGGATTTCACTGAAGCTGTAACTTTCATCCCAGAACATAGTATAGGGGCCATTACTTCTTCAACTATAGTCATTTTTCTTTCAATTGCAAACCTAACCAGTTTTTCAATGGTGTAATGGTTTAACATAGAAAACGTACCGTTGGCTCTAGATTCTAATCTATCAATCCGATTTGCAAACGGATTTCACTGAAGCTGTAACGTTCATCCCAGAACATAGTTTAGGGGCCATTACTTCTTCAACTATAGTCATTTTTCTTTCAATTGCAAACGTAACCAGATTTTCAATGGTGTAATGGTTTAACATAGAAAACTTACCGTTGGCTCTAGATTCGAATCTATCACTCCGATTTGCAAACGGATTTCACTGAAGCTGTAACTTTCATCCCAGAACATAGTTTAGGGGCCATTACTTCTTCAACTATAGTCATTTTTCTTTCAATTGCAAACGTAGCCAGTTTTTCAATGGTGTAATGGTTTAACATAGAAAACTTACCGTTGGCTCTAGATTCTAATCTATCACTCCGATTTTCAAACGGATTTCACTGAAGCTGTAACTTTCATCCCAGAACATAGTTTAGGGGCCATTACTTCTTCAACTATAGTCATTTTTCTTTCAATTGCAAACGTACCCAGTTTAACATAGAAAATTTACCGTTGGCTCTAGATTCTAATCGATCACTCCGATTTGCAAACGGATTTCACTGAAGCTGTAACTTTCATCCCAGAACATAGTTTAGGGGCCATTACTTCTTCAACAATAATCATTTTTCTTTCAATTGCAAACGTAACCAGTTTTTCAATGGTGTAATGGTTTAACATAGAAAACTTACCGTTGGCTCTAGATTCTAATCTATCACTCCGATTTGCAAACGGATTTCACTGAAGCTGTAACTTTCATCCCAGAACATAGTTTAGGGGCCATTACTTCTTCAACTATAGTCATTTTTCTTTCAATTGCAAACGTAACCAGTTTTTCAATGGTGTAATGGTTTAACATAGAAAACTTACCGTTGGCTCTAGATTCTAATCTATCACTCCGATTTGCAAACGGATTTCACTGAAGCTGTAACTTTCATACCAGAACATAGTTTAGGGGCCATTACTTCTTCAACTATAGTCATTTTTCTTTCAATTGCAAACGTAACTAGTTTTTCAATGGTGTAATGGTTTAACATAGAAAACTTACCGTTGGCTCTAGATTCTAATCTATCACTCCGATTTGCAAACGGATTTCACTGAAGCTGTAACTTTCATCCCAGAACATAGTTTAGGGCCCATTACTTCTTCAACTATAGTCATTTTTCTTTCAATTGCAAACGTAACCAGTTTTTCAATGGTGTAATGGTTTAACATAGAAAACTTACCGTTGGCTCTAGATTCTAATCTATCACTCCGATTTGCAAACGGATTTCACTGAAGATGTAACTTTCATCCCAGAACATAGTTTAGGGGCCATTACTTCTTCAACTATAGTCATTTTTCTTTCAATTGCAAACGTAACCAGTTTTTCAATGGTGTAATGGTTTAACATAGAAAACTTACCGTTGGCTCTAGATTCTAATCTATCACTCCGATTTGCAAACGGATTTCACTGAAGCTGTAACTTTCATCCCAGAACATAGTTTAGGGGCCATTACTTCTTCAACTATAGTCATTTTTCTTTCAATTGCAAACGTAACCAGTTTTTCAATAGTGTAATGGTTTAACATAGAAAACTTACCGTTGGCTCTAGATTCTAATCTATCACTCCGATTTGCAAACGGATTTCACTGAAGCTGTAACTTTCATCCCAGAACATAGTTTAGGGCCCATTACTTCTTCAACTATAGTCATTTTTCTTTCAATTGCAAACGTAACCAGTTTTTCAATGGTGTAATGGTTTAACATAGAAAACTTACCGTTGGCTCTAGATTCTAATCTATCACTCCGATTTGCAAACGGATTTCACTGAAGCTGTAACTTTCATCCCAGAACATAGTTTAGGGGCCATTACTTCTTCAACTATAGTCATTTTTCTTTCAATTGCAAACGTAACCAGATTTTCAATGGTGTAATGGTTTAACATAGAAAACTTACCGTTGGCTCTAGATTCAAATCTATCACTCCGATTTGCAAACGGATTTCACTGAAGCTGTAACTTTCATCCCAGAACATAGTTTAGGGGCCATTACTTCTTCAACTATAGTCATTTTTCTTTCAATTGCAAACGTAACCAGTTTTTCAATGGTGTAATGGTTTAACATAGAAAGCTTACCGTTGGCTCTAGATTCTAATCTATCACTCCGATTTGCAAACGGATTTCACTGAAGCTGTAACTTTCATCCCAGAACATAGTTTAGGGGCCATTACTTCTTCAACTATAGTCATTTTTCTTTCAATTGCAAACGTAACCAGTTTTTCAATGGTGTAATGGTTTAACATAGAAAACTTACCGTTGGCTCTAGATTCTAATCTATCACTCCGATTTGCAAACGGATTTCACTGAAGCTGTAACTTTCATCCCAGAACATAGTTTAGGGGCCATTACTTCTTCAACTATAGTCATTTTTCTTTCAATTGCAAACGTAACCAGTTTTTCAATGGTGTAATGGTTTAACATAGAAAACGTACCGTTGGCTCTAGATTCTAATCTATCACTCCGATTTGCAAACGGATTTCACTGAAGCTGTAACTTTCATCCCAGAACATAGTTTAAGGGCCATTACTTCTTCAACTATAGTCATTTTTCTTTCAATTGCAAACGTAACCAGTTTTTCAATGGTGTAATGGTTTAACATAGAAAACTTACCGTTGTCTCTAGATCCTAATCTATCACACCGATTTGCAAACGGATTTCACTGAAGCTGTAACTTTCATCCCAGAACATAGTTTAGGGGCCATTACTTCTTCAACTATAGTCATTTTTCTTTCAATTGAAAACGTAACCAGTTTTTCAATGGTGTAATGGTTTAACATAGAAAACTTACCGTTGGCTCTAGATTCTAATCTATCTCTCCGATTTGCAAACGGATTTCACTGAAGCTGTAACTTTCATCCCAGAACATAGTTTAGGGGCCATTACTTCTTCAACTATAGTCATTTTTCTTTCAATTGCAAACATAACCAGTTTTTCAATGGTGCAATGGTTTAACATAGAAAACTTCCTGTTGGCTCTAGATTCTAATCTATCACTCCGATTTGCAAACGGATTTCACTGAAGCTGTAACTTTCATCCCAGAACATAGTTTAGGGGCCATTACTTCTTCAACTATAGTCATTTTTCTTTCAATTGCAAACGTAACCAGTTTTTCAATGGTGTAATGGTTTAACATAGAAAACTTACCGTTGGCTCTAGATTCGAATCTATCACTCCGATTTGCAAACGGATTTCACTGAAGCTGTAACTTTCATCCCAGAACATAGTTTAGGGGCCATTACTTCTTCAACTATAGTCATTTTTCTTTCAATTGCAAACGTAACCAGTTTTTCAATGGTGTAATGGTTTAACATAGAAAACGTACCGTTGGCTCTAGATTCTAATCTATCTCTCCGATTTGCAAACGGATTTCACTGAAGCTGTAACTTTCATCCCAGAACATAGTTTAGGGGCCATTACTTCTTCAACTATAGTCATTTTTCTTTCAATTGCAAACATAACCTGTTTTTCAATGGTGTAATGGTTTAACATAGAAAACTTCCTGTTGGCTCTAGATTCTAATCTATCACTCCGATTTGCAAACGGATTTCACTGAAGCTGTAACTTTCATCCCAGAACATAGTTTAGGGGCCATTACTTCTTCAACTATAGTCATTTTTCTTTCAATTGCAAACGTAACCAGTTTTTCAATGGTGTAATGGTTTAACATAGAAAACTTACCGTTGGCTCTAGATTCGAATCTATCACTCCGATTTGCAAACGGATTTCACTGAAGCTGTAACTTTCATCCCAGAACATAGTTTAGGGGCCATTACTTCTTCAACTATAGTCATTTTTCTTTCAATTGCAAACGTAACCAGTTTTTCAATGGTGTAATGGTTTAACATAGAAAACTTACCGTTGGCTCTAGATTCGAATCTATCACTCCGATTTGCAAACGGATTTCACTGAAGCTGTAACTTTCATCCCAGAACATAGTTTATTGGCCATTACTTCTTCAACTATAGTCATTTTTCTTTTAATTGCAAACGTAACCAGTTTTTCAATGGTGTAATGGTTTAACATAGAAAACTTACCGTTGGCTCTAGATTCTAATTTATCACTCCGATTTGCAAACGGATTTCACTGAAGCTGTAACTTTCATCCCAGAACATAGTTTAGGGGCCATTACTTCTTCAACTATAGTCATTTTTCTTTCAATTGCAAACGTAACCAGTTTTTCAATGGTGTAATGGTTTAACATAGAAAACTTACCGTTGGCTCTAGATTCTAATTTATCACTCCGATTTGCAAACGGATTTCACTGAAGCTGTAACTTTCATCCCAGAACATAGTTTAGGGGCCATTACTTCTTCAACTATAGTCATTTTTCTTTCAATTGCAAACGTAACCAGTTTTTCAATGGTGTAATGGTTTAACATAGAAAACTTACCGTTGGCTCTAGATTCTAATCTATCACTCCGATTTGCAAACGGATTTCACTGAAGCTGTAACTTTCATCCCAGAACATAGTTTAGGGGCCATTACTTCTTCAACTATAGTCATTTTTCTTTCAATTGCAAACGTAACCAGTTTTTCAATGGTGTAATGGTTTAACATAGAAAACTTACCGTTGACTCTAGATTCTAATCTATCACTCCGATTTGCAAACGGATTTCACTGAAGCTGTAACTTTCATCCCAGAACATAGTTTAGGGGCCATTACTTCTTCAACTATAGTCATTTTTCTTTCAATTGCAAACGTAACCAGTTTTTCAATGGTGTAATGGTTTAACATAGAAAACGTACCGTTGGCTCTAGATTCTAATCTATCACTCCGATTTGCAAACGGATTTCACTGAAGCTGTAACTTTCATCCCAGAACATAGTTTAAGGGCCATTACTTCTTCAACTATAGTCATTTTTCTTTCAATTGCAAACGTAACCAGTTTTTCAATGGTGTAATGGTTTAACATAGAAAACTTACCGTTGGCTCTAGATTCTAATCTATCACTCCGATTTGCAAACGGATTTCACTGAAGCTGTAACTTTCATCCCAGAACATAGTTTAGGGGCCATTACTTCTTCAACTATAGTCATTTTTCTTTCAATTGCAAACGTAACCAGTTTTTCAATGGTGTAATGGTTTAACATAGAAAACTTACCGTTGACTCTAGATTCTAATCTATCACTCCGATTTGCAAACGGATTTCACTGAAGCTGTAACTTTCATCCCAGAACATAGTTTAGGGGCCATTACTTCTTCAACTGTAGTCATTTTTCTTTCAATTGCAAACGTAACCAGTTTTTCAATGGTGTAATGGTTTAACATAGAAAACTTACCGTTGGCTCTAGATTCTAATCTATCACTCCGATTTGCAAACGGATTTCACTGAAGCTGTAACTTTCATCCCAGAACATAGTTTAGGGGCCATTACTTCTTCAACTATAGTCATTTTTCTCTCAATTGCAAACGTAACCAGTTTAACATAGAAAACTTACCGTTGGCTCTAGATTCTAATCTATCACTCCGATTTGCAAACGGATTTCACTGAAGCTGTAACTTTCATCCCAGAACATAGTTTAGGGGCCATTACTTCTTCAACTATAGTCATTTTTCTTTCAATTGCAAACGTAACCAGTTTTTCAATGGTGTAATGGTTTAACATAGAAAACGTACCGTTGGCTCTAGATTCTAATCTATCACTCCGATTTGCAAACGGATTTCACTGAAGCTGTAACTTTCATCCCAGAACATAGTTTAAGGGCCATTACTTCTTCAACTATAGTCATTTTTCTTTCAATTGCAAACGTAACCAGTTTTTCAATGGTGTAATGGTTTAACATAGAAAACTTACCGTTGGCTCTAGATCCTAATCTATCACACCGATTTGCAAACGGATTTCACTGAAGCTGTAACTTTCATCCCAGAACATAATTTAGGGGCCATTACTTCTTCAACTATAGTCATTTTTCTTTCAATTGCAAACGTAACCAGTTTTTCAATGGTGTAATGGTTTAACATAGAAAACTTACCGTTGGCTCTAGATTCTAATCTATCTCTCCGATTTGCAAACGGATTTCACTGAAGCTGTAACTTTCATCCCAGAACATAGTTTAGGGGCCATTACTTCTTCAACTATAGTCATTTTTCTTTCAATTGAAAACGTAACCAGTTTTTCAATGGTGTAATGGTTTAACATAGAAAACTTACCGTTGGCTCTAGATTCTAATCTATCTCTCCGATTTGCAAACGGATTTCACTGAAGCTGTAACTTTCATCCCAGAACATAGTTTAGGGGCCATTACTTCTTCAACTATAGTCATTTTTCTTTCAATTGCAAACATAACCGTTTTTTTAATGGTGTAATGGTTTAACATAGAAAACTTCCCGTTGGCTCTAGATTCTAATCTATCACTCCGATTTGCAAACGGATTTCACTAAAGCTGTAACTTTCATCCCAGAACATAGTTTAGGGGCCATTACTTCTTCAACTATAGTCATTTTTCTTTCAATTGCAAACGTAACCAGTTTTTCAATGGTGTAATGGTTTAACATAGAAAACTTACCGTTGGCTCTAGATTCGAATCTATCACTCCGATTTGCAAACGGATTTCACTGAAGCTGTAACTTTCATCCCAGAACATAGTTTAGGGGCCATTACTTCTTCAACTATAGTCATTTTTCTTTCAATTGCAAACGTAACCAGTTTTTCAATGGTGTAATGGTTTAACATAGAAAACTTACCGTTGGCTCTAGATTCTAATCTATCACTCCGATTTGCAAACGGATTTCACTGAAGCTGTAACTTTCATCCCAGAACATAGTTTAGGGGCCATTACTTCTTCAACTATAGTCATTTTTCTCTCAATTGCAAACGTAACCAGTTTAACATAGAAAACTTACCGTTGGCTCTAGATTCTAATCTATCACTCCGATTTGCAAACGGATTTCACTGAAGCTGTAACTTTCATCCCAGAACATAGTTTAGGGGCCATTACTTCTTCAACTATAGTCATTTTTCTTTCAATTGCAAACGTAACCAGTTTTTCAATGGTGTAATGGTTTAACATAGAAAACGTACCGTTGGCTCTAGATTCTAATCTATCACTCCGATTTGCAAACGGATTTCACTGAAGCTGTAACTTTCATCCCAGAACATAGTTTAAGGGCCATTACTTCTTCAACTATAGTCATTTTTCTTTCAATTGCAAACGTAACCAGTTTTTCAATGGTGTAATGGTTTAACATAGAAAACTTACCGTTGGCTCTAGATCCTAATCTATCACACCGATTTGCAAACGGATTTCACTGAAGCTGTAACTTTCATCCCAGAACATAATTTAGGGGCCATTACTTCTTCAACTATAGTCATTTTTCTTTCAATTGCAAACGTAACCAGTTTTTCAATGGTGTAATGGTTTAACATAGAAAACTTACCGTTGGCTCTAGATTCTAATCTATCTCTCCGATTTGCAAACGGATTTCACTGAAGCTGTAACTTTCATCCCAGAACATAGTTTAGGGGCCATTACTTCTTCAACTATAGTCATTTTTCTTTCAATTGAAAACGTAACCAGTTTTTCAATGGTGTAATGGTTTAACATAGAAAACTTACCGTTGGCTCTAGATTCTAATCTATCTCTCCGATTTGCAAACGGATTTCACTGAAGCTGTAACTTTCATCCCAGAACATAGTTTAGGGGCCATTACTTCTTCAACTATAGTCATTTTTCTTTCAATTGCAAACATAACCGGTTTTTTAATGGTGTAATGGTTTAACATAGAAAACTTCCCGTTGGCTCTAGATTCTAATCTATCACTCCGATTTGCAAACGGATTTCACTAAAGCTGTAACTTTCATCCCAGAACATAGTTTAGGGGCCATTACTTCTTCAACTATAGTCATTTTTCTTTCAATTGCAAACGTAACCAGTTTTTCAATGGTGTAATGGTTTAACATAGAAAACTTACCGTTGGCTCTAGATTCGAATCTATCACTCCGATTTGCAAACGGATTTCACTGAAGCTGTAACTTTCATCCCAGAACATAGTTTAGGGGCCATTACTTCTTCAACTATAGTCATTTTTCTTTCAATTGCAAACGTAACCAGTTTTTCAATGGTGTAATGGTTTAACATAGAAAACTTACCGTTGGCTCTAGATTCTAATTTATCACTCCGATTTGCAAACGGATTTCACTGAAGCTGTAACTTTCATCCCAGAACATAGTTTAGGGGCCATTACTTCTTCAACTATAGTCATTTTTCTTTCGTTCCAAGGGTGTTTATTTAGATTCAAAAGCTTGAAATACAGAGTATTATACATATGCCCCACATGTGGGGAATTTCACATGAAACTTTTAAGGTTAATAACATTAACAATGAGTCTGTATTGTCCGGACTAATACTTTAGTCTAAGTTTAGATAGAGAGGTAGACAATACAAAAGCACATGAAACATAATGTAGAACTTCTTAGGAGGTAAGGGAGAGGAGGGAGAGAGGGGGAGGGAAGGGTAGTGGGATAAAAGGTGGCACCATAGGTGGGGATTCCACATCATGTCAATGGTGCCTACCAGTGGGAAAGGGTATGGTGGAAAGAAGGGTCAAGGGACCAGAAAGGGGTCCCGGGGAGAAGGGGATTGAAGTTGAGTTGAAGCATAAAACAGATAAACAGTGCACACCTTTAGGGATGGGCTAACCTCCTAGGAATAGCTTAATAATAAAAAGAGATTTCGTCCCGCCCCGCCACACATCACCACACAAACCAGAACTCCACAGATCCACTAGACTCCCAAATCCCGACAGTTATATTAAAATGAATGCAAGACGTGTGATAGACCCATGTTCGCCTGCCATTCGATCCATGGGTCCCAGATTTTAAAGAAGATCTCCATGTTGTCGAAAATTTTGGCCCGGATTTGTTCCGACACCATTGTCTTATTAAGCTCATTAAAAACTGTCTCTACATGAAGGGACTCCCTCTTCCACTGAGCCGCCAAGTGTCTTTTTGCTTGTGATGCTATGAATTGCACTAATTTGTGAACAGGGTATTTAAATGAGCTGGGTCTGTTACCTAGTAAAAGCACGGAGGGGTCTAGATCATTTTGTATATGTAAAATCAGTTTGGTTTTATTCCAGATGCCCCTCCAAAAGGTTTGTGCTCTAGGACAAGACCACCACACATGCCAAATATCAGCAGGTTGAGAGCAATTGCGGAAACATAGAGGTGAGAAGAGAGGATTAAACATATGGAGTCTCTTTGGGGTGTAGTAGACCCGATGTAATAGTTTCAGTGAGGTCTCGATAGATGAGTGGAAGAGAGAGCCCCTAGTCAGCGTGGAACAACAGTGGGCCCATTTGGCCTCAGACAGCTCGACTCCAGAGTCCCGCTCCCAATCCAGCTGGCATTTCAGTTTGCCATCTATAACCGGGTGAGAGAGAAGGGAGTACAAGTGGGAGAGAAAGCCTCTATCAAGAAGCTGATTCTTGCATCTGACCTCGAATGGCGAATACATTAGTATCTCGCCGCTGGGATCGAGCTTGAGCAGAAATCGGAATATGGTGTCTAAGTTAGTCCATTCTTCCCGTGGGACCTTGTGGGCCTTAATAAAATGAGTGGGTTTGGAGATCTTAAAGGCAGAAAGGAATTTACCCACAGTTGTCAGGCCTTTTTGGGTCCACCATTTATATGTGGTTGAATTTAGGCCCAATGAGAAGTCTGGGTTCCGAAAAATCCTGGTCATACAGGAAATGGGAGACTGTAGAGCATGGAGAAATCTCAGCTTAGTCCACAGACTCAAAGAATATGCTGATAATGGAGAGGATTGTTTAATTTTCATAACAGGGATAGTTCTTGCCCACATCGCTCCAGCAAGAGACAATGGGGCCATAAGGGAGGACTCAATTTCTACCCAGATGGGGGCTTCCCATGGATTGGCGTTAGCCTGGGCCAATTGAGAAATTCGGGCTGCTTTGTAATAGTTGTAGTAAAGCGGGGCATTGAGACCTCCAAGGTCTCTAGGCCTAGCTAATGTCAGGTACTTAATTCTCGACTTCCTGTTTCTCCAAATAAATCTCTGAGTAAGGGTCTGAAGGCGTATTATCGGGCCCCTAGTGATTGGAATTGGTAATGCTCTAAATAAATACAAGAGCCTGGGAAGGAGCGTCATACGAACTGCTGACACTCTGCCGAGCATGGATATGGGATATTTGGCCCAGGATTCCAGGTCCTGGGACAATTTATTGTATAGCTGGGGGTAATTGGTGGAATACAATTTAGTTGGGTCAGCTGTAAGTTTGATCCCCAGGTATTTCAGATAATGGGGCTGGTACTGAAGTCCCAAAGAAGTGGCTAATTGGGATGCCTGTGATTGGGGCATATTCATGACCATCAGCTCCGACTTCTCGAGGTTTAAGGTGAGACCAGAAAAGGGGGAAAACTCTTTAATTAAATCTAAAAGGTTCGGGATAGATGTATGAGGGGACGTCAGGGTCAGCAATAAATCATCCGCAAACAGGGAAAGCTTGTATTCCCTAGCAGCCACCTTCACACCTGTGATATCGGGATCTCTCCGGATCATTTCTGCCAGGGGTTCCATGACCAGCGCAAAAATGGCTGGTGAAAGAGGGCACCCCTGTCTCGTCCCCCGGTGGATTGTGAATGATTCTTTGGTCGTGGCGGGCATTTTTAGGGACGCAGAGGGGTGAGAATAAATAGCTGATATAGCCCTAATAAAGTTTCCCCCTAGCCCGAACCCCTGCAGGACCGCCAACATGTATGGCCACTTGATAAGGTCAAAAGCCTTCTCCATGTCAAGGGCCAATGTGGCCATACATGTAGCAGCCCTCTTGCAGTGATATTGTAGGTTAACAATTTTTCTAATGTTATCAGGGGCTTGGCGTTTGGGAATAAAACCCACTTGATCACGATGAATTAAGGCAGGGAGAACGCCATTAAGCCTCTCAGCTAAAATGGAGGTGAAGATTTTATAATCAATGCCCAAGAGGGATATGGGGCGATAATTTTTAATGAGGAGGGGGTCACGTTGGGGTTTGGGGATGACAACTATGGATGAGGAGAGAAACTCAGGGGGTGGAGAGTTTCCTTTCATGATATGGTTATAAAATTTTAAAAGGTGTGGGGCCAAATTTACTTCATATTTTTTGTAGTAGAGGGCGGTAAAACCGTCAGGACCGGGTGCTTTGGATCTCTTAAGCTTTTTAATGGCAAGGTGGAGTTCCTCCATAGAGACATCAGAGCTGATGGCCACCCCGGCTTCCAGTGTCAAGGATCGTTTAATGGATCGATCAAGGAAGGCTTGTCTTTGTTGGGCATTAAGAGATGGATTGTCGTCGCTATATAGACGACTATAGTAGTCAGAGAAAGCTTTGTAGATTTTATCGGGGTTAGCCGTGATGTCGCCCTTTTTATCTCTGACTCTAAGGACGTGGTTTATTGTTTGCTGGGACCTCAGCTTAGCCGCCAGCCACCTCTTAGGTTTATTGATTTGATCATAAGCGGTGGCAGCCGACCATCTCAGGGCCTTTTCGGATTCGGAATCAAGAATTGCATTCAGCTGCAATTGTAGATCGCTGATTAATTTGAGACAATATCTTGAGGGGCGTGTTTGGTTTGCCATGTGAAGTTTATGGATCTTGTATTCCAAGTTGGACACAATCACGGCTCGGTCCTTTTTAAATTGGGACGCTAATTTGATAAAAGTGCCTCGAATGACCGCTTTGTGAGCTAGCCAAACGGTGGCGGGAGAAACTTCGGGGGTTGCATTAAGATCAAAGTACTCTGACATTGAGGATTCTATCTTGCTATCGATGTCGGGATTGTGGAGAAGGGACTCATTCAGTCTCCAAGGTGCCTTTTGGAGTTTAGGGGTGAGAGTAGTCAGGGACAGCAATACCGGATCGTGGTCCGACCATGAGCATAACAAGTTCCTTGCATATATAAGGGACGAGGTGCACGAAAGAGAAATTAGTATAAGGTCGATCCTGGCATATGAATTGTGGGGGATTGACATATGGGTGTAACCTCTCTTATTCCCGTTGAACTCTCTCCAGGAATCCAGAAGGGAGTGGCGTTTCAAAAGATCATTAAAGTAACGAGCTGTTTTTTTAGCTACTGATGGTCTTTGGGGGTGGGTTCTATCTATCGAGTCGTTTGGAGCCAAATTGAAATCACCCGCCCAGACCAGAGTATCGAATTTAAGAGTCAACAGGATGTCCGAAATTTCGGACATAGTATTAAGGTTGGATTCGGGGGGGGGCATACATATTCACTATACAGAGACTTTTGCCCTGATGTGATCCTAAAAGGATAACATAGGTACCCTCTGAATCCCTGAGAATAGTAGAAGGTTCAAAAGGAAAGGAGTTAGCCAAAAGAATGGCCACTCCTCTTTGTTTTTTATGATAATTAGAGAGGTACACCCGTCTAAACCGATGGTGAAAGAACTTGGGGCAAGCTTTATCTAGAAAATGAGTCTCCTGAAGACAGATTACCTCAGGATTCGACCTTATCAATTCCAGGAGGGCTTTCTTCCTCTTCTGGGGAGAATTCAAGCCCCTAACATTGTGAGAAACAATATTGCATGGCTTGAAGGTCATATTGGGAGCACAGATATACTCATGTAAGAAACTGCGGCGGGGCATAAGGGACTATTTTTACCAGCCAGGTAGGTCGCCCATCCAGTCATGCACTGAGAAAGTAGTAACTCAACTTGGGAAGTAGGGGGGGAAAACAGGGGTGAAAAACTCCTGCATCCCGGAAAGGGAGGAGTAGCACAATCGTGCGTGGATAGCGTGTGGAGCAGGGACAGCACAAAGAGTGCAAGCCCGGCCCCAGGCACCATCCCGGGAAGGGGGGACAACAGTAGTGAGCCACACCCGATTCACCAATAACTTTTCATCTTTAGGCCGGGACCCGCACCAACCGGCCAAATCCGCATCCGAGGCCGGGAGTCAAACAACAGCCGGGAGATCCAGATGAGGGCCCCAGTGCGTTAATCACGGCCAAAAGGAAAAGGACCAGAGGTTAACATATAAAAGCATAAAACGTTAAATGTAGCCTAGTAAATTAACGCATTAAAGTTCACAACACTAAAAATTATCAAAGATTGTAATATACACCCAACCTTGGTATTTAGTCCAAAGTTTCTTGAGAGGTACTTCAGAGCAAGATATAGTTCCAGGCGCAACAGTGGAAACCCAGATAGAACATGGAAAATCAACTCTTCAGTGTCCCAACATCATAAAGGGGACACCCCAACATCATCATGTTTGCAAGGAACCCAACAGGGGTCTTCCTGGTCAGCAGTGACATCAGAAAAAGGCGGCAGCCCTTCCCACATCATAAAGGGGAGAGGCGGCCGCGAGGCATCAAAACAAGGGGCTCCGTGGGGGCCATCAGACGCTAGCAGATTTCCGATGGGACTGCTCAAGGGGCAGCATCCATGTTGAGAGCTCTTGGTCTAAAGGACGAGCCACTGGCTGTGGACCATTGAGGGGCTGGCCCATCATTGCGTTGCTGCCTGGGGGACTGCCGCGGGGCAGTCGGGACGGTGAAGGGAATAGCTGCCTCTCGAAGTGCCTTTGCTGCGTCTTCTGGGCGCTTGCAAATGTAGGTTTTGTTGTTGATTTTAAAAGACAACATAAATGGAAATCCCCATTTGTAGCGAATGGCTTTTTGCTGAAGCGCCAAAGTATATGGACGCATAGCTCTCCGTTTAAGGATAGTGATGGGAGCGAGATCCGCAAAGATTTGAACAGAAGTGGGGACCCCCGGAAGATTAGTTAAATCTCGGGCTGCCAGAAGTAGTTTATCCCTAGCGTCCTCTGAGGCTAATTTGGCAATAATATCCCTTGGTAGTTCCGGGTTGCGGGGTTTAGCCAGGGAGCGATGGATCCAAACCACTCTAAGGAGGGGAGGGTCCACCTGAGGAAGTAATGCCCCGAAAAGGTTTGTGGCTACAGAGTCCAGATCCAGAAAAGATTCAGGCAGGCCCCTTATCCGAACATTTGCCCGCCGACTCCTGTTCTCCAGGTCCTCCAGTTTGGCTTCAGCTTGATCAAGCCTGTCATCATGTTCGTCCAGCTGTGCTCTATCTTCATTGATGGCCGCGACAAGTTCATCAGATTGTTTCTCAAGGACATCGACCCTCTGCCCAATATCGTTTATTTGTTCAGACAATTCTTGCACCGCACCCCGGAGTTCCTCCTTAAAGACCTTCCTCATCATTGCCATCAGATCTGTGGTGGTAAGCGTCTGAGGTAGTGAAAGGACCTGTCCATCCCTTTCATGCGGATCGTCCTGCTCAGAGTGCGGAGAAAAAGTCGCATTGGCATGCGGATGGTCATGGATCTGATGCGTATTTTCTTCCGCATCGGCGCCTATGGAATCATGCGGAGTCTCAGCCGCTTGACGCGTAACTTCTTGTGACCCATGCGGCTTGCCATTGTCCGAACGCGTACGTTCATGTGTAGCATGCGTATTTTTGTACGCATGGGTCCCGGCGGAGGTCCTACGCACTGAAGTGTCCCCTGAAGCCCCGAGCGCTCGTTTTGGGGTCTTATTTGTAGGGGGGAGGTAGGGGTCCTCTCCTGATGCCCCCGGGCTAGCTGAGATCCCTGGATGATGAGGGGACCCGCTCTGGGAGGTGTCTGGGCCTTCTCTCTGGAGGGACTTGTCGGCCATTTTGGAGTATGGTCTCCTATATCTCAGAGGAGAAAGAAGGGGTCTAGTGACGGGGCGGCTTCTTATGGGGTACTCACAAGGGGTCCCAAGCATACCTGGAGTCCTTAGACAGCAGTTGGTGCAGGTCCAGCTCGAAAATATCGCTTTTGATAGGGTGAAATCAGGTGTGGTAGAAGGAGCTCAGCAGAGATGCATCCTTCTCAGCAGCGCCTCACTAGCGCCCCCCGTCATTTTTCTTTCAATTGCAAACGTAACCAGTTTTTCAATGGTGTAATGGTTTAACATAGAAAACTTACCGTTGGCTCTAGATTCTAATTTATCACTCCGATTTGCAAACGGATTTCACTGAAGCTGTAACTTTCATCCCAGAACATAGTTTAGGGGCCATTACTTCTTCAACTATAGTCATTTTTCTTTCAATTGCAAACGTAACCAGTTTTTCAATGGTGTAATGGTTTAACATAGAAAACTTACCGTTGGCTCTAGATTCTAATCTATCACTCCGATTTGCAAACGGATTTCACTGAAGCTGTAACTTTCATCCCAGAACATAGTTTAGGGGCCATTACTTCTTCAACTATAGTCATTTTTCTTTCAATTGCAAACGTAACCAGTTTTTCAATGGTGTAATGGTTTAACATAGAAAACTTACCGTTGGCTCTAGATTCTAATCTATCACTCCGATTTGCAAACGGATTTCACTGAAGCTGTAACTTTCATCCCAGAACATAGTTTAGGGGCCATTACTTCTTCAACTATAGTCATTTTTCTCTCAATTGCAAACGTAACCAGTTTAACATAGAAAACTTACCGTTGGCTCTAGATTCTAATCTATCACTCCGATTTGCAAACGGATTTCACTGAAGCTGTAACTTTCATCCCAGAACATAGTTTAGGGGCCATTACTTCTTCAACTATAGTCATTTTTCTTTCAATTGCAAACGTAACCAGTTTTTCAATGGTGTAATGGTTTAACACAGAAAACTTACCGTTGGCTCTAGATTCTAATCTATCACTCCGAGTTGCAAACGGATTTCACTGAAGCTGTAACTTTCATCCCAGAACATAGTTTAGGGGCCATTACTTCTTCAACTATAGTCATTTTTCTCTCAATTGCAAACGTAACCAGTTTAACATAGAAAACTTACCGTTGGCTCTAGATTCTAATCTATCACTCCGATTTGCAAACGGATTTCACTGAAGCTTTAACTTTCATCCCAGAACATAGTTTACGGGCCATTACTTCTTCAACTATAGTCATTTTTCTTTCAATTGCAAACGTAACCAGTTTTTCAATGGTGTAATGGTTTAACATAGAAAACTTACCGTTGGCTCTAGATTCTAATCTATCACTCCGATTTGCAAACGGATTTCACTGAAGCTGTAACTTTCATCCCAGAACATAGTTTAGGGGCCATTACTTCTTCAACTATAGTCATTTTTCTTTCAATTGCAAACGTAACCAGATTTTCAATGGTGTAATGGTTTAACATAGAAAACTTACCGTTGGCTCTAGATTCTAATCTATCTCTCCGATTTGCAAACGGATTTCACTGAAGCTGTAACTTTCATCCCAGAACATAGTTTAGGGGCCATTACTTCTTCAACTATAGTCATTTTTCTTTCAATTGAAAACGTAACCAGTTTTTCAATGGTGTAATGGTTTAACATAGAAAACTTACCGTTGGCTCTAGATTCTAATCTATCTCTCCGATTTGCAAACGGATTTCACTGAAGCTGTAACTTTCATCCCAGAACATAGTTTAGGGGCCATTACTTCTTCAACTATAGTCATTTTTCTTTCAATTGCAAACATAACCAGTTTTTCAATGGTGTAATGGTTTAACATAGAAAACTTCCCGTTGGCTCTAGATTCTAATCTATCACTCCGATCTGCAAACGGATTTCACTGAAGCTGTAACTTTCATCCCAGAACATAGTTTAGGGGCCATTACTTCTTCAACTATAGTCATTTTTCTTTCAATTGCAAACGTAACCAGTTTTTCAATGGTGTAATGGTTTAACATAGAAAACTTCCCGTTGGCTCTAGATTCGAATCTATCACTCCGATTTGCAAACGGATTTCACTGAAGCTGTAACTTTCATCCCAGAACATAGTTTAGGGGCCATTACTTCTTCAACTATAGTCATTTTTCTTTCAATTGCAAACGTAACCAGTTTTTCAATGGTGTAATGGTTTAACATAGAAAACTTACCGTTGGCTCTAGATTCTAATCTATCACTCCGATTTGCAAACGGATTTCACTGAAGCTGTAACTTTCATCCCAGAACATAGTTTAGGGGCCATTACTTCTTCAACTATAGTCATTTTTCTTTCAATTGCAAACGTAACCAGTTTTTCAATGGTGTAATGGTTTAACATAGAAAACTTACCGTTGGCTCTAGATTCTAATTTATCACTCCGATTTGCAAACGGATTTCACTGAAGCTGTAACTTTCATCCCAGAACATAGTTTAGGGGCCATTACTTCTTCAACTATAGTCATTTTTATTTCAATTGCAAACGTAACCAGTTTTTCAATGGTGTAATGGTTTAACATAGAAAACTTACCGTTGGCTCTAGATTCTAATCTATCTCTCCGATTTGCAAACGGATTTGACTGAAGCTGTAACTTTCATCCCAGAACATAGTTTAGGGGCCATTACTTCTTCAACTATAGTCATTTTTCTTTCAATTGCAAACGTAACCAGTTTTTCAATGGTGTAATGGTTTAACATAGAAAACTTACCGTTGACTCTAGATTCTAATCTATCACTCCGATTTGCAAACGGATTTCACTGAAGCTGTAACTTTCATCCCAGAACATAGTTTAGGGGCCATTACTTCTTCAACTATAGTCATTTTTCTTTAAATTGCAAACGTAACCAGTTTTTCAATGGTGTAATGGTTTAACATAGAAAACTTACCGTTGGCTCTAGATTCGAATCTATCACTCCGATTTGCAAACGGATTTCACTGAAGCTGTAACTTTCATCCCAGAACATAGTTTAGGGGCCATTACTTCTTCAACTATAGTCATTTTTCTTTCAATTGCAAACGTAACCAGTTTAACATAGAAAACTTACCGTTGGCTCTAGATTCGAATCTATCACTCCGATTTGCAAACGGATTTCACTGAAGCTGTAACTTTCATCCCAGAACATAGTTTAGGGGCCATTACTTCTTCAACTATAGTCATTTTTCTTTCAATTGCAAACGTAACCAGTTTTTCAACGGTGTAATGGTTTAACACAGAAAACTTACCGTTGGCTCTAGATTCTAATCTATCACTCCGATTTGCAAACGGATTTCACTGAAGCTGTAACTTTCATCCCAGAACATAGTTTAGGGGCCATTACTTCTTCAACTATAGTCATTTTTCTCTCAATTGCAAACGTAACCAGTTTAACATAGAAAACTTACCGTTGGCTCTAGATTCTAATCTATCACTCCGATTTGCAAACGGATTTCACTGAAGCTGTAACTTTCATCCCAGAACATAGTTTACGGGCCATTACTTCTTCAACTATAGTCATTTTTCTTTCAATTGCAAACGTAACCAGTTTTTCAATGGTGTAATGGTTTAACATAGAAAACTTACCGTTGGCTCTAGATTCTAATCTATCACTCCGATTTGCAAACGGATTTCACTGAAGCTGTAACTTTCATCCCAGAACATAGTTTAGGGGCCATTACTTCTTCAACTATAGTAATTTTTCTTTCAATTGCAAACGTAACCAGATTTTCAATGGTGTAATGGTTTAACATAGAAAACTTACCGTTGGCTCTAGATTCTAATTTATCACTCCGATTTGCAAACGGATTTCACTGAAGCTGTAACTTTCATCCCAGAACATAGTTTAGGGGCCATTACTTCTTCAACTATAGTCATTTTTATTTCAATTGCAAACGTAACCAGTTTTTCAATGGTGTAATGGTTTAACATAGAAAACTTACCGTTGGCTCTAGATTCTAATCTATCTCTCCGATTTGCAAACGGATTTCACTGAAGCTGTAACTTTCATCCCAGAACATAGTTTAGGGGCCATTACTTCTTCAACTATAGTCATTTTTCTTTCAATTGCAAACGTAACCAGTTTTTCAATGGTGTAATGGTTTAACATAGAAAACTTACCGTTGACTCTAGATTCTAATCTATCACTCCGATTTGCAAACGGATTTCACTGAAGCTGTAACTTTCATCCCAGAACATAGTTTAGGGGCCATTACTTCTTCAACTATAGTCATTTTTCTTTCAATTGCAAA
This sequence comes from Hyperolius riggenbachi, assembly GCF_040937935.1. Lineage (NCBI taxonomy): Eukaryota > Metazoa > Chordata > Amphibia > Anura > Hyperoliidae > Hyperolius > Hyperolius riggenbachi. The sequence continues at coordinate 425,016 of NW_027152354.1, read as the reverse complement.
CGTAACCAGTTTAACATAGAAAACTTACCGTTGGCTCTAGATTCTAATCTATCACTCCGATTTGCAAACGGATTTCACTGAAGCTGTAACTTTCATCCCAGAACATAGTTTAGGGGCCATTACTTCTTCAACTATAGTCATTTTTCTTTCAATTGCAAACGTAACCAGTTTTTCAATGGTGTAATGGTTTAACACAGAAAACTTACCGTTGGCTCTAGATTCTAATCTATCACTCCGATTTGCAAACGGATTTCACTGAAGCTGTAACTTTCATCCCAGAACATAGTTTAGGGGCCATTACTTCTTCAACTATAGTCATTTTTCTCTCAATTGCAAACGTAACCAGTTTAACATAGAAAACTTACCGTTGGCTCTAGATTCTAATCTATCACTCCGATTTGCAAACGGATTTCACTGAAGCTGTAACTTTCATCCCAGGACATAGTTTACGGGCCATTACTTCTTCAACTATAGTCATTTTTCTTTCAATTGCAAACGTAACCAGTTTTTCAATGGTGTAATGGTTTAACATAGAAAACTTACCGTTGGCTCTAGATTCTAATCTATCACTCCGATTTGCAAACGGATTTCACTGAAGCTGTAACTTTCATCCCAGAACATAGTTTAGGGGCCATTACTTCTTCAACTATAGTAATTTTTCTTTCAATTGCAAACGTAACCAGTTTTTCAATGGTGTAATGGTTTAACATAGAAAACTTACCGTTGGCTCTAGATTCGAATCTATCACTCCGATTTGCAAACGGATTTCACTGAAGCTGTAACTTTCATCCCAGAACATAGTTTAGGGGCCATTACTTCTTCAACTATAGTCATTTTTCTTTCAATTGCAAACGTAACCAGTTTTTCAATGGTGTAATGGTTTAACATAGAAAACTTACCGTTGGCTCTAGATTCTAATCTATCACTCCGATTTGCAAACGGATTTCACTGAAGCTGTAACTTTCATCCCAGAACATAGTTTAGGGGCCATTACTTCTTCAACTATAGTCATTTTTCTTTCAATTGCAAACGTAACCAGTTTTTCAATGGTGTAATGGTTTAACATAGAAAACTTACCGTTGGCTCTAGATCCTAATCTATCACACCGATTTGCAAACGGATTTCACTGAAGCTGTAACTTTCATCCCAGAACATCATTTAGGGGCCATTACTTCTTCAACTATAGTCATTTTTCTTTCAATTGCAAACGTAACCAGTTTTTCAATGGTGTAATGGTTTGACATAGAAAACTTACCGTTGGCTCTAGATTCTAATCTATCTCTCCGATTTGCAAACGGATTTCACTGAAGCTGTAACTTTCATCCCAGAACATAGTTTAGGGGCCATTACTTCTTCAACTATAGTCATTTTTCTTTCAATTGAAAACGTAACCAGTTTTTCAATGGTGTAATGGTTTAACATAGAAAACTTACCGTTGGCTCTAGATTCTAATCTATCACTCCGATCTGCAAACGAATTTCACTGAAGCTGTAACTTTCATCCCAGAACATAGTTTAGGGGCCATTACTTCTTCAACTATAGTCATTTTTCTTTCAATTGCAAACATAACCAGTTTTTCAATGGTGTAATGGTTTAACATAGAAAACTTCCCGTTGGCTCTAGATTCTAATCTATCACTCCGATCTGCAAACGAATTTCACTGAAGCTGTAACTTTCATCCCAGAACATAGTTTAGGGGCCATTACTTCTTCAACTATAGTCATTTTTCTTTCAATTGCAAACGTAACCAGTTTTTCAATGGTGTAATGGTTTAACATAGAAAACTTCCCGTTGGCTCTAGATTCGAATCTATCACTCCGATTTGCAAACGGATTTCACTGAAGCTGTAACTTTCATCCCAGAACATAGTTTAGGGGCCATTACTTCTTCAACTATAGTCATTTTTCTTTCAATTGCAAACGTAACCAGTTTTTCAATGGTGTAATGGTTTAACATAGAAAACTTACCGTTGGCTCTAGATTCTAATTTATCACTCCGATTTGCAAACGGATTTCACTGAAGCTGTAACTTTCATCCCAGAACATAGTTTAGGGGCCATTACTTCTTCAACTATAGTCATTTTTCTTTCAATTGCAAACGTAACCAGTTTTTCAATGGTGTAATGGTTTAACATAGAAATCTTACCGTTGGCTCTAGATTCTAATTTATCACTCCGATTTGCAAATGGATTTCACTGAAGCTGTAACTTTCATCCCAGAACATAGTTTAGGGGCCATTACTTCTTCAACTATAGTCATTTTTCTTTCAATTGCAAACGTAACCAGTTTTTCAATGGTGTAATGGTTTAACATAGAAAACTTACCGTTGGCTCTAGATTCTAATCTATCTCTCCGATTTGCAAACGGATTTCACTGAAGCTGTAACTTTCATCCCAGAACATAGTTTAGGGGCCATTACTTCTTCAACTATAGTCATTTTTCTTTCAATTGCAAACGTAACCAGTTTTTCAATGGTGTAATAGTTTAACATAGAAAACTTACCGTTGACTCTAGATTCTAATCTATCACTCCGATTTGCAAACGGATTTCACTGAAGCTGTAACTTTCATCCCAGAACATAGTTTAGGGGCCATTACTTCTTCAACTATAGTCATTTTTCTTTCAATTGCAAACGTAACCAGTTTTTCAATGGTGTAATGGTTTAACATAGAAAACTTCCCGTTGGCTCTAGATTCGAATCTATCACTCCGATTTGCAAACGGATTTCACTGAAGCTGTAACTTTCATCCCAGAACATAGTTTAGGGGCCATTACTTCTTCAACTATAGTCATTTTTCTTTCAATTGCAAACGTAACCAGTTTAACATAGAAAACTTACCGTTGGCTCTAGATTCTAATCTATCACTCCGATTTGCAAACGGATTTCACTGAAGCTGTAACTTTCATCCCAGAACATAGTTTAGGGGCCATTACTTCTTCAACTATAGTCATTTTTCTTTCAATTGCAAACGTAACCAGTTTTTCAATGGTGTAATGGTTTAACACAGAAAACTTACCGTTGGCTCTAGATTCTAATCTATCACTCCGATTTGCAAACGGATTTCACTGAAGCTGTAACTTTCATCCCAGAACATAGTTTAGGGGCCATTACTTCTTCAACTATAGTCATTTTTCTCTCAATTGCAAACGTAACCAGTTTAACATAGAAAACTTACCGTTGGCTCTAGATTCTAATCTATCACTCCGATTTGCAAACGGATTTCACTGAAGCTGTAACTTTCATCCCAGAACATAGTTTACGGGCCATTACTTCTTCAACTATAGTCATTTTTCTTTCAATTGCAAACGTAACCAGTTTTTCAATGGTGTAATGGTTTAACATAGAAAACTTACCGTTGGCTCTAGATTCTAATCTATCACTCCGATTTGCAAACGGATTTCACTGAAGCTGTAACTTTCATCCCAGAACATAGTTTAGGGGCCATTACTTCTTCAACTATAGTCATTTTTCTTTCAATTGCAAACGTAACCAGATTTTCAATGGTGTAATGGTTTAACATAGAAAACTTACCGTTGGCTCTAGATTCGAATCTATCACTCCGATTTGCAAACGGATTTCACTGAAGCTGTAACTTTCATCCCAGAACATAGTTTAGGGGCCATTACTTCTTCAACTATAGTCATTTTTCTTTCAATTGCAAACGTAACCAGTTTTTCAATAGTGTAATGGTTTAACATAGAAAACTTACCGTTGGCTCTAGATTCTAATCTATCACTCCGATTTGCAAACGGATTTCACTGAAGCTGTAACTTTCATCCCAGAACATAGTTTATGGGCCATTACTTCTTCAACTATAGTCATTTTTCTTTCAATTGCAAACGTAACCAGTTTTTCAATGGTGTAATGGTTTAACATAGAAAACTTACCGTTGGCTCTAGATTCTAATCTATCACTCCGATTTGCAAACGGATTTCACTGAAGCTGTAACTTTCATCCCAGAACATAGTTTAGGGGCCATTACTTCTTCAACTATAGTCATTCTTCTTTCAATTGCAAACGTAACCAGTTTTTCAATGGTGTAATGGTTTAACATAGAAAACTTACCGTTGGCTCTAGATTCGAATCTATCACTCCGATTTGCAAACGGATTTCACTGAAGCTGTAACTTTCATCCCAGAACATAGTTTAGGGGCCATTACTTCTTCAACTATAGTCATTTTTCTTTCAATTGCAAACGTAACCAGTTTTTCAATGGTGTAATGGTTTAACATAGAAAACTTACCGTTGGCTCTAGATTCTAATCTATCACTCCGATTTGCAAACGGATTTCACTGAAGCTGTAACTTTCATCCCAGAACATAGTTTAGGGGCCATTACTTCTTCAACTATAGTCATTTTTCTTTCAATTGCAAACGTAACCAGTTTTTCAATGGTGTAATGGTTTAACATAGAAAACTTACCGTTGGCTCTAGATTCTAATCTATCACTCCGATTTGCAAACGGATTTCACTGAAGCTGTAACTTTCATCCCAGAACATAGTTTAGGGGCCGTTACTTCTTCAACTATAGTCATTTTTCTTTCAATTGCAAACGTAACCAGTTTTTCAATGGTGTAATGGTTTAACCTAGAAAACTTACCGTTGGCTCTAGATTCTAATCTATCACTCCGATTTGCAAACGGATTTCACTGAAGCTGTAACTTTCATCCCAGAACATAGTTTAGGGGCCATTACTTCTTCAACAATAATCATTTTTCTTTCAATTGCAAACGTAACCAGTTTTTCAATGGTGTAATGGTTTAACATAGAAAACTTACCGTTGGCTCTAGATTCTAATCTATCACTCCGATTTGCAAACGGATTTCACTGAAGCTGTAACTTTCATCCCAGAACATAGTTTAGGGGCCATTACTTCTTCAACTATAGTCATTTTTCTTTCAATTGCAAACGTAACCAGTTTTTCAATGGTGTAATGGTTTAACATAGAAAACTTACCGTTGGCTCTAGATTCTAATCTATCACTCCGATTTGCAAACGGATTTCACTGAAGCTGTAACTTTCATCCCAGAACATAGTTTAGGGGCCATTACTTCTTCAACTATAGTCATTTTTCTTTCAATTGCAAACGTAACCAGTTTTTCAATAGTGTAATGGTTTAACATAGAAAACTTACCAATGGCTCTAGATTCTAATCTATCACTCCGATTTGCAAACGGATTTCACTGAAGCTGTAACTTTCATCCTAGAACATAGTTTAGGGGCCATTACTTCTTCAACTATAGTCATTTTTCTTTCAATTGCAAACGTAACCAGTTTTTCAATGGTGTAATAGTTTAACATAGAAAACTTACCGTTGGCTCTAGATTCTAATCTATCACTCCGATTTGCAAACGGATTTCACTGAAGCTGTAACTTTCATCCCAGAACATAGTTTAGGGGCCATTACTTCTTCAACTATAGTCATTTTTCTTTCAATTGCAAACGTAACCAGTTTTTCAATGGTGTAATGGTTTAACATAGAAAACTTACCGTTGGCTCTAGATTCTAATCTATCACTCCGATTTGCAAACGGATTTCACTGAAGCTGTAACTTTCATCCCAGAACATAGTTTAGGGGCCATTACTTCTTCAACTATAGTCATTTTTCTTTCAATTGCAAATGTAACCAGTTTTTCAATGGTGTAATGGTTTAACATAGAAAACTTACCGTTGGCTCTAGATTCTAATCTATCACTCCGATTTGCAAACGGATTTCACTGAAGCTGTAACTTTCATCCCAGAACATAGTTTAGGGGCCATTACTTCTTCAACTATAGTCATTTTTCTTTCAATTGCAAACGTAACCAGATTTTCAATGGTGTAATGGTTTAACATAGAAAACTTACCGTTGGCTCTAGATTCGAATCTATCACTCCGATTTGCAAACGGATTTCACTGAAGCTGTAACTTTCATCCCAGAACATAGTTTAGGGGCCATTACTTCTTCAACTATAGTCATTTTTCTTTCAATTGCAAACGTAACCAGTTTTTCAATGGTGTAATGGTTTAACATAGAAAACTTACCGTTGGCTCTAGATTCTAATCTATCACTCCGATTTGCAAACGGATTTCACTGAAGCTGTAACTTTCATCCCAGAACATAGTTTAGGGGCCATTACTTCTTCAACTATAGTCATTTTTCTTTCAATTGCAAACGTAACCAGTTTTTCAATGGTGTAATGGTTTAACATAGAAAACTTACCGTTGGCTCTAGATTCTAATCTATCACTCCGATTTGCAAACGGATTTCACTGAAGCTGTAACTTTCATCCCAGAACATAGTTTAGGGGCCATTACTTCTTCAACTATAGTCATTTTTCTTTCAATTGCAAACGTAACCAGTTTTTCAATGGTGTAATGGTTTAACATAGAAAACTTACCGTTGGCTCTAGATTCGAATCTATCACTCCGATTTGCAAACGGATTTCACTGAAGCTGTAACTTTCATCCCAGAACATAGTTTAGGGGCCATTACTTCTTCAACTATAGTCATTTTTCTTTCAATTGCAAACGTAACCAGTTTAACATAGAAAACTTACCGTTGGCTCTAGATTCTAATCTATCACTCCGATTTGCAAACGGATTTCACTGAAGCTGTAACTTTCATCCCAGAACATAGTTTAGGGGCCATTACTTCTTCAACTATAGTCATTTTTCTTTCAATTGCAAACGTAACCAGTTTTTCAATGGTGTAATGGTTTAACACAGAAAACTTACCGTTGGCTCTAGATTCTAATCTATCACTCCGATTTGCAAACGGATTTCACTGAAGCTGTAACTTTCATCCCAGAACATAGTTTAGGGGCCATTACTTCTTCAACTATAGTCATTTTTCTCTCAATTGCAAACGTAACCAGTTTAACATAGAAAACTTACCGTTGGCTCTAGATTCTAATCTATCACTCCGATTTGCAAACGGATTTCACTGAAGCTGTAACTTTCATCCCAGAACATAGTTTAGGGGCCATTACTTCTTCAACTATAGTCATTTTTCTTTCAATTGCAAACGTAACCAGTTTTTCAATGGTGTAATGGTTTAACACAGAAAACTTACCGTTGGCTCTAGATTCTAATCTATCACTCCGATTTGCAAACGGATTTCACTGAAGCTGTAACTTTCATCCCAGAACATAGTTTAGGGGCCATTACTTCTTCAACTATAGTCATTTTTCTCTCAATTGCAAACGTAACCAGTTTAACATAGAAAACTTACCGTTGGCTCTAGATTCTAATCTATCACTCCGATTTGCAAACGGATTTCACTGAAGCTGTAACTTTACATCCCAGAACATAGTTTACGGGCCATTACTTCTTCAACTATAGTCATTTTTCTTTCAATTGCAAACGTAACCAGTTTTTCAATGGTGTAATGGTTTAACATAGAAAACTTACCGTTGGCTCTAGATTCTAATCTATCACTCCGATTTGCAAACGGATTTCACTGAAGCTGTAACTTTCATCCCAGAACATAGTTTAGGGGCCATTACTTCTTCAACTATAGTCATTTTTCTTTCAATTGCAAACGTAACCAGATTTTCAATGGTGTAATGGTTTAACATAGAAAACTTACCGTTGGCTCTAGATTCGAATCTATCACTCCGATTTGCAAACGGATTTCACTGAAGCTGTAACTTTCATCCCAGAACATAGTTTAGGGGCCATTACTTCTTCAACTATAGTCATTTTTCTTTCAATTGCAAACGTAACCAGTTTTTCAATAGTGTAATGGTTTAACATAGAAAACTTACCGTTGGCTCTAGATTCTAATCTATCACTCCGATTTGCAAACGGATTTCACTGAAGCTGTAACTTTCATCCCAGAACATAGTTTAGGGGCCATTACTTCTTCAACTATAGTCATTTTTCTTTCAATTGCAAACGTAACCAGTTTTTCAATGGTGTAATGGTTTAACATAGAAATCTTACCGTTGGCTCTAGATTCTAATCTATCACTCCGATTTGCAAACGGATTTCACTGAAGCTGTAACTTTCATCCCAGAACATAGTTTAGGGGCCATTACTTCTTCAACTATAGTCATTTTTCTTTCAATTGCAAACGTTACCAGTTTTTCAATGGTGTAATGGTTTAACATAGAAAACTTACCGTTGGCTCTAGATTCTAATCTATCACTCCGATTTGCAAACGGATTTCACTGAAGCTGTAACTTTCATCCCAGAACATAGTTTAGGGGCCATTACTTCTTCAACTATAGTCATTTTTCTTTCAATTGCAAACGTAACCAGTTTTTCAATGGTGTAATGGTTTAACATAGAAAAGTTACCGTTGGCTCTAGATTCTAATCTATCACTCCGATTTGCAAACGGATTTCACTGAAGCTGTAACTTTCATCCCAGAACATAGTTTAGGGGCCATTACTTCTTCAACTATAGTCATTTTTCTTTCAATTGCAAACGTAACCAGTTTTTCAATGGTGTAATGGTTTAACATAGAAAACTTACTGTTGGCTCTAGATTCTAATCTATCACTCCGATTTGCAAACGGATTTCACTGAAGCTGTAACTTTCATCCCAGAACATAGTTTAGGGGCCATTACTTCTTCAACTATAGTCATTTTTCTTTCAATTGCAAACGTAACCAGATTTTCAATGGTGTAATGGTGGTTTAACCTAGAAAACTTACCGTTGGCTCTAGATTCGAATCTATCACTCCGATTTGCAAACGGATTTCACTGAAGCTGTAACTTTCATCCCAGAACATAGTTTAGGGGCCATTACTTCTTCAACTATAGTCATTTTTCTTTCAATTGCAAACGTAACCAGTTTTTCAATGGTGTATTGGTTTAACATAGAAAACTTACCGTTGGCTCTAGATTCTAATCTATCACTCCGATTTGCAAACGGATTTCACTGAAGCTGTAACTTTCATCCCAGAACATAGTTTAGGGGCCGTTACTTCTTCAACTATAGTCATTTTTCTTTCAATTGCAAACGTAACCAGTTTTTCAATGGTGTAATGGTTTAACCTAGAAAACTTACCGTTGGCTCTAGATTCTAATCGATCACTCCGATTTGCAAACGGATTTCACTGAAGCTGTAACTTTCATCCCAGAACATAGTTTAGGGGCCATTACTTCTTCAACTATAGTCATTTTTCTTTCAATTGCAAACGTACCCAGTTTAACATAGAAAATTTACCGTTGGCTCTAGATTCTAATCTATCACTCCGATTTGCAAACGGATTTCACTGAAGCTGTAACTTTCATCCCAGAACATAATTTAGGGGCCATTACTTCTTCAACTATAGTCATTTTTCTTTCAATTGCAAACGTAACCAGTTTTTCAATGGTGTAATGGTTTAACATAGAAAACTTACCGTTGGCTCTAGATTCTAATCTATCTCTCCGATTTGCAAACGGATTTCACTGAAGCTGTAACTTTCATCCCAGAACATAGTTTAGGGGCCATTACTTCTTCAACTATAGTCATTTTTCTTTCAATTGAAAACGTAACCAGTTTTTCAATGGTGTAATGGTTTAACATAGAAAACTTACCGTTGGCTCTAGATTCTAATCTATCTCTCCGATTTGCAAACGGATTTCACTGAAGCTGTAACTTTCATCCCAGAACATAGTTTAGGGGCCATTACTTCTTCAACTATAGTCATTTTTCTTTCAATTGCAAACATAACCAGTTTTTCAATGGTGTAATGGTTTAACATAGAAAACTTCCCGTTGGCTCTAGATTCTAATCTATCACTCCGATTTGCAAACGGATTTCACTGAAGCTGTAACTTTCATCCCAGAACATAGTTTAGGGGCCATTACTTCTTCAACTATAGTCATTTTTCTTTCAATTGCAAACGTAACTAGTTTTTCAATGGTGTAATGGTTTAACATAGAAAACTTACCGTTGGCTCTAGATTCTAATCTATCACTCCGATTTGCAAACGGATTTCACTGAAGCTGTAACTTTCATCCCAGAACATAGTTTAGGGGCCATTACTTCTTCAACTATAGTCATTTTTCTTTCAATTGCAAATGTAACCAGTTTTTCAATGGTGTAATAGTTTAACATAGAAAACTTACCGTTGACTCTAGATTCTAATCTATCTCTCCGATTTGCAAACGGATTTCACTGAAGCTGTAACTTTCATCCCAGAACATAGTTTAGGGGCCATTACTTCTTCAACTATAGTCATTTTTCTTTCAATTGCAAACATAACCAGTTTTTCAATGGTGTAATGGTTTAACATAGAAAACTTCCCGTTGGCTCTAGATTCTAATCTATCACTCCGATTTGCAAACGGATTTCACTGAAGCTGTAACTTTCATCCCAGAACATAGTTTAGGGGCCATTACTTCTTCAACTATAGTCATTTTTCTTTCAATTGCAAACGTAACTAGTTTTTCAATGGTGTAATGGTTTAACATAGAAAACTTACCGTTGGCTCTAGATTCTAATCTATCACTCCGATTTGCAAACGGATTTCACTGAAGCTGTAACTTTCATCCCAGAACATAGTTTAGGGGCCATTACTTCTTCAACTATAGTCATTTTTCTTTCAATTGCAAATGTAACCAGTTTTTCAATGGTGTAATAGTTTAACATAGAAAACTTACCGTTGACTCTAGATTCTAATCTATCACTCCGATTTGCAAACGGATTTCACTGAAGCTGTAACTTTCATCCCAGAACATAGTTTAGGGGCCATTACTTCTTCAACTATAGTCATTTTTCTTTCAATTGCAAACGTAACCAGTTTTTCAATGGTGTAATGGTTTAACATAGAAAACTTACCGTTGGCTCTAGATTCGAATCTATCACTCCGATTTGCAAACGGATTTCACTGAAGCTGTAACTTTCATCCCAGAACATAGTTTAGGGGCCATTACTTCTTCAACTATAGTCATTTTTCTTTCAATTGCAAACGTAACCAGTTTAACATAGAAAACTTACCGTTGGCTCTAGATTCTAATCTATCACTCCGATTTGCAAACGGATTTCACTGAAGCTGTAACTTTCATCCCAGAACATAGTTTAGGGGCCATTACTTCTTCAACTATAGTCATTTTTCTTTCAATTGCAAACATAACCAGTTTTTCAATGGTGTAATGGTTTAACATAGAAAACTTCCCGTTGGCTCTAGATTCTAATCTATCACTCCGATTTGCAAACGGATTTCACTGAAGCTGTAACTTTCATCCCAGAACATAGTTTAGGGGCCATTACTTCTTCAACTATAGTCATTTTTCTTTCAATTGCAAACGTAACTAGTTTTTCAATGGTGTAATGGTTTAACATAGAAAACTTACCGTTGGCTCTAGATTCTAATCTATCACTCCGATTTGCAAACGGATTTCACTGAAGCTGTAACTTTCATCCCAGAACATAGTTTAGGGGCCATTACTTCTTCAACTATAGTCATTTTTCTTTCAATTGCAAATGTAACCAGTTTTTCAATGGTGTAATAGTTTAACATAGAAAACTTACCGTTGACTCTAGATTCTAATCTATCACTCCGATTTGCAAACGGATTTCACTGAAGCTGTAACTTTCATCCCAGAACATAGTTTAGGGGCCATTACTTCTTCAACTATAGTCATTTTTCTTTCAATTGCAAACATAACCAGTTTTTCAATGGTGTAATGGTTTAACATAGAAAACTTCCCGTTGGCTCTAGATTCTAATCTATCACTCCGATTTGCAAACGGATTTCACTGAAGCTGTAACTTTCATCCCAGAACATAGTTTAGGGGCCATTACTTCTTCAACTATAGTCATTTTTCTTTCAATTGCAAACGTAACTAGTTTTTCAATGGTGTAATGGTTTAACATAGAAAACTTACCGTTGGCTCTAGATTCTAATCTATCACTCCGATTTGCAAACGGATTTCACTGAAGCTGTAACTTTCATCCCAGAACATAGTTTAGGGGCCATTACTTCTTCAACTATAGTCATTTTTCTTTCAATTGCAAACGTAACCAGTTTTTCAATGGTGTAATGGTTTAACATAGAAAACTTACCGTTGGCTCTAGATTCGAATCTATCACTCCGATTTGCAAACGGATTTCACTGAAGCTGTAACTTTCATCCCAGAACATAGTTTAGGGGCCATTACTTCTTCAACTATAGTCATTTTTCTTTCAATTGAAAACGAAACCAGTTTTTCAATGGTGTAATGGTTTAACATAGAAAACTTACCGTTGGCTCTAGATTCTAATCTATCTCTCCGATTTGCAAACGGATTTCACTGAAGCTGTAACTTTCATCCCAGAACATAGTTTAGGGGCCATTACTTCTTCAACTATAGTCATTTTTCTTTCAATTGCAAACGTAACCAGTTTTTCAATGGTGTAATGGTTTAACATAGAAAACTTACCGTTGGCTCTAGATTCGAATCTATCACTCCGATTTGCAAACGGATTTCACTGAAGCTGTAACTTTCATCCCAGAACATAGTTTAGGGGCCATTACTTCTTCAACTATAGTCATTTTTCTTTCAATTGAAAACGAAACCAGTTTTTCAATGGTGTAATGGTTTAACATAGAAAACTTACCGTTGGCTCTAGATTCTAATCTATCTCTCCGATTTGCAAACGGATTTCACTGAAGCTGTAACTTTCATCCCAGAACATAGTTTAGGGGCCATTACTTCTTCAACTATAGTCATTTTTCTTTCAATTGCAAACATAACCAGTTTTTCAATGGTGTAATGGTTTAACATAGAAAACTTACCGTTGGCTCTAGATTCTAATCTATCACTCCGATTTGCAAACGGATTTCACTGAAGCTGTAACTTTCATCCCAGAACATAGTTTAGGGGCCATTACTTCTTCAACTATAGTCATTTTTCTTTCAATTGCAAACGTAACTAGTTTTTCAATGGTGTAATGGTTTAACATAGAAAACTTACCGTTGGCTCTAGATTCTAATCTATCACTCCGATTTGCAAACGGATTTCACTGAAGCTGTAACTTTCATCCCAGAACATAGTTTAGGGGCCATTACTTCTTCAACTATAGTCATTTTTCTTTCAATTGCAAATGTAACCAGTTTTTCAATGGTGTAATAGTTTAACATAGAAAACTTACCGTTGACTCTAGATTCTAATCTATCACTCCGATTTGCAAACGGATTTCACTGAAGCTGTAACTTTCATCCCAGAACATAGTTTAGGGGCCATTACTTCTTCAACTATAGTCATTTTTCTTTCAATTGCAAACGTAACCAGTTTTTCAATGGTGTAATGGTTTAACATAGAAAACTTACCGTTGGCTCTAGATTCGAATCTATCACTCCGATTTGCAAACGGATTTCACTGAAGCTGTAACTTTCATCCCAGAACATAGTTTAGGGGCCATTACTTCTTCAACTATAGTCATTTTTCTTTCAATTGCAAACGTAACCAGTTTAACATAGAAAACTTACCGTTGGCTCTAGATTCTAATCTATCACTCCGATTTGCAAACGGATTTCACTGAAGCTGTAACTTTCATCCCAGAACATAGTTTAGGGGCCATTACTTCTTCAACTATAGTCATTTTTCTTTCAATTGCAAACGTAACCAGTTTTTCAATGGTGTAATGGTTTAACATAGAAAACTTACCGTTGGCTCTAGATTCTAATCTATCTCTCCGATTTGCAAACGGATTTCACTGAAGCTGTAACTTTCATCCCAGAACATAGTTTAGGGGCCATTACTTCTTCAACTATAGTCATTTTTCTTTCAATTGCAAACATAACCAGTTTTTCAATGGTGTAATGGTTTAACATAGAAAACTTCCCGTTGGCTCTAGATTCTAATCTATCACTCCGATTTGCAAACGGATTTCACTGAAGCTGTAACTTTCATCCCAGAACATAGTTTAGGGGCCATTACTTCTTCAACTATAGTCATTTTCTTTCCATTGCAAACGTAACCAGTTTTTCAATAGTGTAATGGTTTAACATAGAAAACTTACCGTTGGCTCTAGATTCTAATCTATAACTCCGATTTGCAAACGGATTTCACTGAAGCTGTAACTTTCATCCTAGAACATTGTTTAGGGGCCATTACTTCTTCAACTATAGTCATTTTTCTTTCGTTTCAAGGGTTTTTATTGAAGATAACACAAATATACAGAGATTATGACAATGATCCCCACACATGGGGATAAGCTAGAAGAAACATCATCATATATTTTTCATAACTAGGTGGTCATAATAATTCTTCTCAAAGTTGTAAATAAGGTAACCACTAGATCACAATTGCCATACAATGGGGGAGGGGGGGGGGAAGTAAGGAAAAGGCAAGGATTGAGAGGGAAGGGTAGGGGATCAGGGATGGGATAACAAGGAATGGTCCATGAGTGGGTGTACCACAGCATGCCAATGGACCTATCCAAGGGATAAAGTAGGAAAAGTGAGGGAAAAGGAAGGGGAATGAACGGTGAGAATTACGCTTCAAATCTCTACCACCATTTCTTTCAATGATACCGAAAGGAACCAAACCCATCCCGCGCCTCCAGAGCCAACTCATATTTCAGGGCAATGTGTAATGTCAGGGGTATTAGAATGTATGAAGGGTATATCTGAGACCTTGGTTGTCTTGATACTGTATCCATGGGTCCCATATTTTGAAGAAATTTTCTAACCTGTCAAAAATTTTAGCTCTGATGTGCTCCGAGAGCATTGTTTTGTTTAGGTCTCTGAACATATCGTCCACGGACAGAAGGGGTTGTCTCCAGTGGGAGGCAATGTGCCTTTTGGCTTGTGCCATCACGAATTGGATAAGCTTATGGGCTGGGTGCAACACTGATTCAGGCCTATTCCCTAAAAGGGCCACCGATGGGTCCATGGGGATTTGCTTGCCCAACATTAAAGATAATTTGTTCCATATTGCTTTCCAATAATGTTGAACTGTCGGGCAATCCCACCATATATGCCATAGGTCTCCCCTCATATGGCAGTTTCTAAAACAGAGGTCAGAAGAGTCATGGTAAAATAGGCTTAGCCTTGAAGGCGTAAAGTATATTCTATGGAACAGTTTTAGAGACGTTTCAATAGATGAAAAGAATAGTGACCCTCTCGTAAGGGTTGAGCAACAGTGGGCCCATCTTGCTTCAGAGAAATTAATGTTGCAATCCCGCTCCCAGCTTTCATGAACTTTTAGTTTAGGAGTCATATCTGTATGGCACATTGTCAAATATAGGTCTGAAATAAGACCCTTTTCCATAGCATAATTTTTGCATTTGACTTCAAACGGAGTATATATCAGGATCTCTCCCCCACTGTCCAAGGATTGCAAGTATTTAAATATCACGGCCAGGTTATCCATCTCCTCATATGGGACATTTTTATCTTTACTAAATTGGGCAGGTGAAGCTAGTTTAAAGTGAGACATATATTTGCCAAGCGTAAGGTAGCCCTTCGAGATCCACCATGCAAATCTGTGAGTTTGAAGGCCTCCTGGGAAATCAGGATTTCTAAATATATTCGTCAAGCACGAAATTGGAGACTGTAAAGCATGGGAAAATCTTAGCTTAGACCACAAGCCCAAGGAGTGCGCAGCAACCGGGGCCTTTTTTCTAATTTTAGTAGTGTGGATCACTTTAGACCACATCAGGCCAGTGAGGGATGCAGGATTGAGAAGCCCTGATTCCAATTCTACCCAGATGGGCACATTAGATGTCGAATTTGCTGCCGCTAGCTGTGTCAGCTGAGCAGCATAATAATAGTTTAGAAGGATTGGGGCATTCAGACCTCCCATGTCTCTAGGCCTTGCCAGAGTGGCATATTTGATACGTGCCTTGCGCTTTCGCCAGATGAATTGCTGGATTTGTTTTTGGAGTCTTCCCAATGCTCCTTTCTTGATTTGAACAGGCAAGACCCGGAATAGGTAGAGAATGCGCGGTAGTAATGTCATTCTCACTGAGGTCACCCTTCCCAAAAGGGAAATTGGATAATTATTCCAGGTATCTAGGTCATTGCCCAATTTTCGTAGCATTGAGGGATAGTTTTGTTCGTATAGCTTAGAAGGATCTATCGTTAAATTTATACCCAGATATTTTACATATCTCGGTTGGTACTGTAGACCAAAGGAGCGTGCAAGCTCCTGACCTGCTTTAATGGTAGTATTCGATAGCATCAGCTCGGACTTTTCTAAATTTAGTTTGAAGCCTGAAAATAATGAGAATTCATCTATCACCTTCAAGAGGGCCGGTATAGATGTTTGAGGGGATGACAGTGTCAGCAGGATGTCGTCCGCAAACAAGGATAGTTTATACTCTTTTGCACCTATAGTGACTCCTTGTATATCAGGAGTTCGTCTAATCATTTCAGCAAGGGGTTCAATCATTAAGGCGAATATCGCCGGTGATAGAGGACACCCCTGTCTAGTCCCCCTTTCAATTGGGAACGACACCCTGCTGACTGCCGGCATTTTGAGGTAAGCAGTGGGAGATGAATAAAGGGCTCTTATAGCGTTCAAATAGTTGCCAGTAAATCCATACTTTTGAAGGACCGAGATCATATATGGCCACTTGATCAAATCAAAGGCCTTCTCCATGTCCAAAGCCAAAATGGCTAGACATGAAGAAGACCTGCTAGAGAAATGTTGTATATCCACGATTTTGCGGATATTGTCCGAAGCTTGCCTAGCGGGAATAAATCCCACCTGGTCTTTATGTATTAAGGCAGGAAGGATATTATTGAGCCTGGCTGCAAGTATGGCTGTAAATAATTTATAGTCAACTCCAAGTAGAGATATTGGGCGATAATTTTTAGTTAAAAGTGGGTCTCTTTGGGGCTTTGGAATCATTACAATAGAAGACGCAAGAAATTCTTGGGGAGGAGAGTGGCCCTTCAATATGGTGTTAAAGAATTTTAGCATATGAGGAGTTAAGGTGTGCTCAAATTTTTTATAGTAAAGGGCTGTTAGGCCATCTGGGCCCGGTGATTTAGCATTTTTTGTCTTTTTAATGGCCTCTCGGAGTTCCTCAGACGTGATATTTTGGTTAAGCTGCGTCACAGTAAGTGGGGATAAAGTTTTATGGAGAGTGGAATTCAAAAAGTTGGATCTGGCCTCTGCAGCACTATAAGGATCTTCATCCTTATATAATTGTTTGTAATATGATAAAAAGGCTTCATATATTTTATCTGGGTTGGCCGTAATTTTACCCTTTGCATCTTTAATTCTCACTATCCTGTTCAGTGACTGTTGGGCCCTTAATTTTTGTGCTAGCCACCTGTTGGGCTTGTTAATTTGGTCGTAGGCTTTTGCATTAGTCCAACTTAAGGCTTTTTCGCACTCGGCATTCAAAATGGCCTCCAACTGAGTGTTTAGGTCATAGATTTGCTTACTAAGGTATCTCGAAGGGCTACTCTGATTAATGTGATGAAGGGTAGTGATCTTATGCTCTAAATTAGAAATTATAATTCCTCTTTGTCTCTTATGTTTGGATGCCTCTTTAATGAGGTGGCCTCTGATTACTGCTTTATGAGCCAGCCAGCATATTGCCGGTGTAACTTCGGGAGTGGCATTCTCAGCAAAGTAGTCATCCAGAGCTTTATCTATTTCCCCACATATCTCCGGGTTGTATAAAAGTTTCTCATTGAGTCTCCAAGGAGCCCTCTGTGTCTTTGGTAATAGAGAGGTCATAGATGTTAAAATTGGGTCATGGTCTGACCAAGAGCACAATAAGTGCCTTGAATAGGCCAAACTAGAGGCACAATGAGAAGAGATCAGGACCAGGTCTATCCTGGAATAGGAGTTGTGAGGTGCTGAATAATATGAGTAGCCTTTCCGTGCTCCATTATACTCCCTCCAGGAATCAATTAATGAGTATTGTTTCAACACATTATCAAAGTATTCCCTATTTTTCCTGGCGTCCGATGGACGGGTTGGAAGTGTTTTGTCAAGGACATCATTTGGTGCTAGATTAAAGTCTCCCAGCCATATCAAAGAATCATATTGTAGTATCAGGAGGATCTCAGAGATTTTATTAATGGTTGTCTTGACCAGATTCGGTGGGGCATACATGTTAACTATACAGAGGACTCGATTATGGAGGTTTCCTAGGATGATATTATATGTTCCCTGGTCGTCAACCAATTGGGTAGATACTTCCAGAGGGAAGGAGTTGGCCAAAAAGGTGGCCACTCCTCTCTGTTTTTTATGATAGTTAGACATGAAAACCAGAGTGTAGTTTTTGTTGAAAAATTTAGGGGAGGATTTAGTAGAGAAATGGGTTTCCTGTAAAGCCAGGATATCAGGATGGGACTGGGAATAGTAAATGAATGCCTTTTGTCTTTTTTGCGGGGAGTTAAAGCCCCTGACATTATGGGAAATTATATTAATTGGTCTCGTAGCCATGGTTTGTGAAATTGGTAATGGAAAAGTGTGGCCTCGTCGGCCAGGGGGGCAGGCCTCCTCTCGAGCTTTTCATGGGTAGAATTATAGGGTGGTAAAAAGAAATATTGTGGACCCTTCTCACCAGGTGGGTCCAAATGTATCTGTAGTAAAGCGTATGAACTCTGGAATAAAAACATTGCACAATGGTGCAAAAACAATGCGAGGAGGGGAACCCAAAGAAAGATGGGCTCACCACCTGGCATTTTGTATGGGGGAACAACTATGGTTTTCCCAGCCAGATTCATCTGAAAATCAGCTAATGATGGACTGACTGAGGGGCAAACTGTTCTATCTATAGTTGATGATATGCCTAGCTCGTTGGGGAGTGTAGGTATCATACTATTTACTCTAAGGTGTACAGGGATTAAGCCCCCCACACATATATTTAATCTAGATAAAAATAAGCGAAACCTAATCAAATACACTCACTTGTACTTATAACCTTGCAAATGCCAATAAAAACAAAAATATAAGCAAACATGCCATCAAGATAACAATACATGTCATATAAAGAGGACAAAGGTCTTCGAAAGTTCCATGAAGTTGTTTCTTGACATGAAAGGGCCCGACATCATAAAGGGGTCCCTCTTGCCCTTAAAGGGGGCTCCATCAAGAGATAGGCCCGCCAAAGGGGGTGTCATATCCTCTATGTAGGACCATTAGGTCTTGGGCCCAGCATCATAAAGGGGCCACATCTACCGGAAAAGGATGTCTCAAGATTTAAGCTGATGAAACCAGCCTCAATATGAACGTTAGTGGGACCAGCATTCAAGTCAGACAATTCCAAGTACATAACTGTGGTGTTAATAGTCTAGCTTAAATGGAGAAATGAGCAGGAAAACAAAACTTTTACACTGGGCCCAACATCATAAAGGGGCCCATGCAATCCAAGTAGTATGACCTGCTTTTCAAAAAAAAACAAAAAACTTTAAGGTTGAGAGAGAACAGAACCAGTGGTGGGACCAGCATCATAAAGTGGCCCACCATAAAGAAACGACAGATCCTATGTTAAAGGAGAGACAGGATCAAGTTGGAGGACCCATTTCCAGAGCCAAAGATCTTGGGCGATACTTGCTTGCTCTGGCCGTGTTCCAGATTCTGGATGGTCCCTGAGGCCTTTGTTCTTTAGGGGACAGTGTAGTGGTCGGCGGGAGGACGAATGGGATATTTAGTTCATTTAGGGCTGCAGCCGCATCTTTTGGAGTTTTGCAGTTGTAAATTTTGCCTCCAATTTTAAAGGATAGGAGAAACGGGAATCCCCACTTGTAGCGAATAGCTTTCTTTTGGAGGGCCAGTGTGTATGGTCGCATGTCCCTTCGCTTAGCAATAGTAGAAGGGGCCAGGTCAGCATATAACTGGACCGCAGGTGGGACCCCAGGTAGTTGGTCGATGTCACGTGCAGCTACAAGTATCTTGTCGCGCAAGTCTTCGGCCGAGAGTTTGGCTATGATGTCTCTCGGAAGATCTGGATTGCGGGGTTTGGCCAAGGCCCTGTGAATCCGCACTATTCTCAAGGTTGACGCATCATCAGGGGGGAGAATAGTTTTAAACAATTTATTTGCGACCCCCTCAAAATCTGCACAGGCTTCAGGTAGACCACGTATGCGAATGTTTGCCCGCCTGCTTCTATTCTCCAGGTCTTCTAATTTGGCCTCATGGGCATCTAAGCGGTCATCATGGGCATCTATGGCCTCTCTGTCAACATTGAGTGCCCCCACTATCTCATCAGCTTGGGACTCTAGCGTATTCACCCTCTGGCCAATTTCCGCAATCTGCTGGGATAATTCCGTAACTGCTTCACGGAGTTCCGTACGGAGTTCCGTACGGAATACGGATTTCATTAGCGCTACTAGCTCCTCCGCCGTCATACCTGTTACAGCAAGCCCCGGTGTAGGTATTACCTGCGGAGGGGTCCTCTGGGTCGGCTCCGGGCTATGGACACCCTGTGATTGCTCCTGGGGAGCCTGTTGATCCGGCTGAGGAGATGCAGGCGGCGGGGCCTTGGCTCCATGCTGAGGCTGGGCGGCCATCTTGGAGAAAGGTCTCTTGTACTTGAGAGGCGAAAGCAAGGGTTTCACGGTCGCACGGCTTCTCAGTGGATATTGTTGAGAGGCTCTTTGCATTGCTGGGGTGCTGAGCTTTCAGGCGAGGTGCTTCATGCCCCGATCAGTCTTCTGAAAGTGTCACAATCTGGCTGGAAAACAGGAGCTCACAGGGAACACGTCTTCTCCCTGCAGCGCCTCTCTAGCGCCCCCGTCATTTTTCTTTCAATTGCAAACGTAACCAGTTTTTCAATGGTCTAATAGTTTAACATAGAAAACTTACCGTTGGCTCTAGATTCTAATCTATCACTCCGATTTGCAAACGGATTTCACTGAAGCTGTAACTTTCATCCCAGAACATAGTTTAGGGGCCATTACTTCTTCAACTATAGTCATTTTTCTTTCAATTGCAAACGTAACCAGTTTTTCAATGGTGTAATAGTTTAACATAGAAAACTTACCGTTGGCTCTAGATTCTAATCTATCACTCCGATTTGCAAACGGATTTCACTGAAGCTGTAACTTTCATCCCAGAACATAGTTTAGGGACCATTACTTCTTCAACTATAGTCATTTTTCTTTCAATTGCAAACGTAACCAGTTTTTCAATGGTGTAATGGTTTAACATAGAAAACTTACCGTTGGCTCTAGATTCTAATCTATCACTCCGATTTGCAAACGGATTTCACTGAAGCTGTAACTTTCATCCCAGAACATAGTTTAGGGGCCATTACTTCTTCAACTATAGTCATTTTTCTTTCAATTGCAAATGTAACCAGTTTTTCAATGGTGTAATGGTTTAACATAGAAAACTTACCGTTGGCTCTAGATTCTAATCTATCACTCCGATTTGCAAACGGATTTCACTGAAGCTGTAACTTTCATCCCAGAACATAGTTTAGGGGACATTACTTCTTCAACTATAGTCATTTTTCTTTCAATTGCAAACGTAACCAGATTTTCAATGGTGTAATGGTTTAACATAGAAAACTTACCGTTGGCTCTAGATTCGAATCTATCACTCCGATTTGCAAACAGATTTCACTGAAGCTGTAACTTTCATCCAAGAACATAGTTTAGGGGCCATTACTTCTTCAACTATAGTCATTTTTCTTTCAATTGCAAACGTAACCAGGTTTTCAATGGTGTAATGGTTTAACATAGAAAGCTTACCGTTGGCTCTAGATTCTAATCTATTACTCCGATTTGCAAACGGATTTCACTGAAGCTGTAACTTTCATCCCAGAACATAGTTTAGGGGCCATTACTTCTTCAACTATAGTCATTTTTCTTTCAATTGCAAACGTAACCAGTTTTTCAATGGTGTAATGGTTTAACATAGAAAACTTACCGTTGGCTCTAGATTCTAATCTATCACTCCGATTTGCAAACGGATTTCACTGAAGCTGTAACTTTCATCCCAGAACATAGTTTAGGGGCCATTACTTCTTCAACTATAGTCATTTTTCTTTCAATTGCAAACGTAACCAGTTTTTCAATGGTGTAATGGTTTAACATAGAAAACTTACCGTTGGCTCTAGATTCTAATCTATCACTCCGATTTGCAAACGGATTTCACTGAAGCTGTAACTTTCATCCCAGAACATAGTTTAGGGGCCATTACTTCTTCAACTATAGTCATTTTTCTTTCAATTGCAAACGTAACCAGTTTTTCAATGGTGTAATGGTTTAACATAGAAAACTTACCGTTGGCTCTAGATCCTAATCTATCACACCGATTTGCAAACGGATTTCACTGAAGCTGTAACTTTCATCCCAGAACATAATTTAGGGGCCATTACTTCTTCAACTATAGTCATTTTTCTTTCAATTGCAAACGTAACCAGTTTTTCAATGGTGTAATGGTTTAACATAGAAAACTTACCGTTGGCTCTAGATTCTAATCTATCTCTCCGATTTGCAAACGGATTTCACTGAAGCTGTAACTTTCATCCCAGAACATAGTTTAGGGGCCATTACTTCTTCAACTATAGTCATTTTTCTTTCAATTGAAAACGTAACCAGTTTTTCAATGGTGTAATGGTTTAACATAGAAAACTTACCGTCGGCTCTAGATTCTAATCTATCTCTCCGATTTGCAAACGGATTTCACTGAAGCTGTAACTTTCATCCCAGAACATAGTTTAGGGGCCATTACTTCTTCAACTATAGTCATTTTTCTTTCAATTGCAAACGTAACCAGTTTTTCAATGGTGTAATGGTTTAACATAGAAAACTTACCGTTGGCTCTAGATCCTAATCTATCACACCGATTTGCAAACGGATTTCACTGAAGCTGTAACTTTCATCCCAGAACATAATTTAGGGGCCATTACTTCTTCAACTATAGTCATTTTTCTTTCAATTGCAAACGTAACCAGTTTTTCAATGGTGTAATGGTTTAACATAGAAAACTTACCGTTGGCTCTAGATTCTAATCTATCTCTCCGATTTGCAAACGGATTTCACTGAAGCTGTAACTTTCATCCCAGAACATAGTTTAGGGGCCATTACTTCTTCAACTATAGTCATTTTTCTTTCAATTGCAAACGTAACCAGTTTTTCAATGGTGTAATGGTTTAACATAGAAAACTTACCGTTGGCTCTAGATTCGAATCTATCACTCCGATTTGCAAACGGATTTCACTGAAGCTGTAACTTTCATCCCAGAACATAGTTTAGGGGCCATTACTTCTTCAACTATAGTCATTTTTCTTTCAATTGCAAACGTAACCAGTTTTTCAATGGTGTAATGGTTTAACATAGAAAACTTACCGTTGGCTCTAGATTCTAATTTATCACTCCGATTTGCAAACGGATTTCACTGAAGCTGTAACTTTCATCCCAGAACATAGTTTAGGGGCCATTACTTCTTCAACTATAGTCATTTTTCTTTCAATTGCAAACGTAACCAGTTTTTCAATGGTGTAATGGTTTAACATAGAAAACTTACCGTTGGCTCTAGATTCTAATTTATCACTCCGATTTGCAAACGGATTTCACTGAAGCTGTAACTTTCATCCCAGAACATAGTTTAGGGGCCATTACTTCTTCAACTATAGTCATTTTTCTTTCAATTGCAAACGTAACCAGTTTTTCAATGGTGTAATGGTTTAACATAGAAAACTTACCGTTGGCTCTAGATTCTAATCTATCACTCCGATTTGCAAACGGATTTCACTGAAGCTGTAACTTTCATCCCAGAACATAGTTTAGGGGCCATTACTTCTTCAACTATAGTCATTTTTCTTTCAATTGCAAACGTAACCAGTTTTTCAATGGTGTAATGGTTTAACATAGAAAACTTACCGTTGGCTCTAGATCCTAATCTATCACACCGATTTGCAAACGGATTTCACTGAAGCTGTAACTTTCATCCCAGAACATAATTTAGGGGCCATTACTTCTTCAACTATAGTCATTTTTCTTTCAATTGCAAACGTAACCAGTTTTTCAATGGTGTAATGGTTTAACATAGAAAACTTACCGTTGGCTCTAGATCCTAATCTATCACACCGATTTGCAAACGGATTTAACTGAAGCTGTAACTTTCATCCCAGAACATAGTTTAGGGGCCATTACTTCTTCAACTATAGTCATTTTTCTTTCAATTGAAAACGTAACCAGTTTTTCAATGGTGTAATGGTTTAACATAGAAAACTTACCGTTGGCTCTAGATTCTAATCTATCACTCCGATTTGCAAACGGATTTCACTGAAGCTGTAACTTTCATCCCAGAACATAGTTTAGGGCCATTACTTCTTCAACTATAGTCATTTTTCTTTCAATTGCAAACGTAACCAGTTTTTCAATGGTGTAATGGTTTAACATAGAAAACTTACCGTTGGCTCTAGATCCTAATCTATCACACCGATTTGCAAACGGATTTCACTGAAGCTGTAACTTTCATCCCAGAACATAATTTAGGGGCCATTACTTCTTCAACTATAGTCATTTTTCTTTCAATTGCAAACGTAACCAGTTTTTCAATGGTGTAATGGTTTAACATAGAAAACTTACCGTTGGCTCTAGATTCTAATCTATCTCTCCGATTTGCAAACGGATTTCACTGAAGCTGTAACTTTCATCCCAGAACATAGTTTAGGGGCCATTACTTCTTCAACTTTAGTCATTTTTCTTTCAATTGCAAACGTAACCAGTTTTTCAATGGTGTAATGGTTTAACATAGAAAACTTACCATTGGCTCTAGATCCTAAACCATCACACCGATTTGCAAACGGATTTCACTGAAGCTGTAACTTTCATCCCAGAACATAATTTAGGGGCCATTACTTCTTCAACTATAGTCATTTTTCTTTCATTTCAAGGGTGTTTATTAATCACAAAATAATATTACAATGATAACATTTGTTGTACAAACATTAAATCCCCCTTGAGGGAAAGAAAATAAACTAATATCATATACTATGTGTGAACATACCAGTAATTGCTTAAAATAGCGTTGTTATTTCAACAGTATTAATTCTTAAACTCTTTTAGGTATATCATTGTATACTGAGAGATTTTATTAAACCCAAGTATTTTTAACTTTATTCAGTTGGAGGGGGAAGGAAAGCTATAAGGGTCACAGGGGAGGGTGAGTAGGGGGGGGGGAGAGGGGAAAGGTGGCAAGTCTCGGGGATCTCACGGGTGGGAATACCACATCATGCCAGTGAGATGGACCCAAGAGGGTTTCAAGGGGAGGAAAGAATAAGGAAAGGGGGTGGGTGGAAGGAAGGGAAAGGTAGGGCAGAAAGTTCTAATGAAACATAATCACAGTCTTCACGTTGTCCAAAATAGTAAATCATTAAGTTGTAATCATATGTAGTACAAGCCGTCTCAACCTATTTCCCCAGAGCCATTTTATCTAACACTTTTCTGGTTTTTTGACACATCTATACCAGAGTATAATGCTCTTTCAAAATGAATGTAGAACATATCCAAGACCTTCGTTATCTTGGGTCTCAATCCAAGGGGTCCAGATAGCAAAGAAGGAATCTAGCGTATCATGTACCTTAGCGAGTATGTGTTCCGCTAACATAGCTTCATTAAGCTTTATAAAGACTTGATTATCATATAGGTGGGTGGATTTCCAATTAAATGCCACATGTCTACGGGCCAAGGCCATTATGTGGTGTAGGAGTTTATTATTAGCAGGGGAGATCTTATGAGGTTTGTTCCCCAGCAATGCTATTGTTGGGTCTATAGGAGATCTGATGCTGAGAATGAGGGAGGCACGTCGCCACACATTCCTCCAGAAGGCTTTTATCACTGGGCATTCCCACCACATATGCCAGAGTGTACCTTTGTGGCCACATTTTCTGGGGCAAAGTTCCGTTTGAGATGAGTCAAAGGCATGTATTCTGGCCGGGGTAAAATATGTTCGGTGCAGAAGTTTAAGCGATGTTTCGATAGACGAATAGAAGAGGCTATTCTTTAACATAGTGGAGCAACAATGACCCCATTTGCTTGCTGACATGGTTTTGCCAGTTTCCTTTTCCCAGTCTAACTGGAATTTGCTTTTCTCTTCTATATCATCTCTCGTTAACATAAAATAAAAGTCAGAGATAAGTCCCTTGTTGAGTGAGCCACCTCTGCACCTCGTCTCAAAAAGCGTATAAATATTTGCCTCCTTCTCTTTATCTATTTTGTCTATAAATTCAAAAATCAGCGAAGCCCTGGAGAACTCATGGGGAGGCACCTCCCTCTCAGCATAGAATTGTCTCTTGTTCATAAGCTTGAATGCATATGTGAATTTACCCAGTCTCGTGTAACCTTTAGATATCCACCATGAGAATGTTTGTGTATTTTGTCCTGGAGGGAAATCCGGATTTCCTATTATAGAGGTCATAAGACTGAGTGGGGATTGTAGCTTGTACGCATATCTGATGCTTAACCACATCTTGAGAGCAAAACCCAGTATTGGGGCCTGCATCCGAATATTTTTAAGCGGAATTTTCCTGGCCCACATCACTCCTATAGTTGTTAGTGGGTGGATTAGGCGTGTTTCAATGTCGACCCATAGCGGAGCTATGTTTCCTAAATTAACTAAGGCTAGCTGTGAAAGCCTTGCTGCTCTATAATAAGTCATTAACATTGGCATTCTCAAACCTCCTCTATCCTTTGTTTTGGCCAAGGTGGAGTATTTTATTCTTGCCTTCCTATTGGACCAGAGAAACTTATGTATTTTATTTTGAAAGTCCCTAAGGCAAGAAGCCTTAACCGGAATAGGCAAAACTCGAAAAAGGTATAGAAGTCTTGGAAATAAAGTCATCTTGACCGCATGTACTTTTCCTATGAGGGACAGGGGCATTTTTGCCCAAGAATCTAAGTCTGCAGATAATCTTCTATAAAGAGCTGGATAGTTTACTTCATATAAGTTGTTGGGATTTAATGGGAGGTTTATACCTAAGTATTTAATTGTTTTAGGCTGATATTGTAAGCCTAGGGACTCTGAGAGAGCCCTAGCACTCCATCTTGTCATTTGGGAGACCATAAGTTCCGATTTGTCCCTATTTAGCTGGAACCCCGAAAAAGTAGAAAAGTCCTGGATGATTTTCAAGAGATTCGGGATAGAGGTGTGTGGGGAGGAAAGAGTGAGCAGAATGTCATCCGCAAATAAGTTCAGTTTACATTGTCTTGCTCCAATTTGGATACCCAGGACTTCTGAAGATTTGCGTATCTTGGTTGCCAGAGGCTCTATAACTAGTGCGAATATGCCTGGAGATAAAGGGCAGCCCTGTCTTGTACCTCTGCGAATGGGTAGTCTTGATTGTGTATAAGAAGGGAGTTTTAAATAGGCAGAGGGGAGGGAGTATAAGATTTTAATTGCGTTTAAGAATTCTCCACAGAACCCAAATTTTTGGAGGACAGAAAACATATAGGTCCATTTGATCTTATCAAATGCCTTCTCCATATCCAATGAGAGCAAGGCTAAAGTTTGGGAGTTTTTCAAACAATAATATTGAATATCCAGGACTTTTCTGATATTATCCGGGGCCTGTCGCTGTGGGACAAAGCCAACTTGATCCTTATGAATCAGGGCCGGTAACACTGTGTTTAGTCTGTTAGCTAAAATGGATGTGAATATTTTGTAGTCCACTCCTAATAAGGAGATTGGCCTATAATTTTTGGGATTGAGTGGATCTCTTGGAGGCTTATGTATTATACATATTGCTGAGTCTAAAAATTCAGGGGGGGGGGACTTACCTTTTAATAGTGAGTTATAAAACTTGAGTAGATGTGGACTAAGTATCCCCTCAAATTTTTTGTAATAAAGAGAAGGGAATCCATCCGGTCCCGGGGCCTTAGCTCTCTTTAGCCTTTTTATGGCATCATGAAGTTCTTCTAAATCAATAGGAGCATTGAGGGTCTTAGCCGTTTCTTGGGTCAGTTTGATTCCTATATTTTCTTTTAGGAATGTGTCTTTTTTATCTTTATCTACATTTGGATCTTGATCGCTATAAAGCTCTTGGTAATACTCCAAAAAGGTATTATAAATCTTGTCTGGATTAGTGGTAATTATGCCCGATTTCTGCCTTATCTTAATTATTTTATTGGAAACCTGCTTTGCTCTAAATCGTCGAGCTAACCACCTATTTGGTTTATTTAATTGTTCATAGGCTAATGCCCCTGTCCATCTCATAGCCTTTTCGATATCTTGTCCCAGGAGTGTATCTAGCTGTGTTTGAAGTTCTAATATTTGCCTATGAAGATATCTGGAAGGATTATTCTGATTAAGAGTATGGAGCATATGGATCTTTCTCTCTAAGTCTGAGAAGACCATGCCTCTTTCTCTTTTTGCCCTAGCAGACATCCTCATAAGCTCCCCTCTCAAGACAGCCTTATGGGCCATCCAACAGGTTCCTGCCGATACGTCCTCCGTGTCGTTTTCTTTGAAATAATTGTTAAGGGTGTCTTCAATGTTAGAGCAGACGTTCGGGTTAATAATTAGTGATTCATTTAATCTCCACTGGACCCTAGGAAGTTTCGGCATAGGCGAAGTCATGGCCGTGAGAAGAATTTCATGGTCAGACCAAGGGCATAGAATGAATCGAGAATATGCCATGGAGGAGGCACCCAGGGACGGAATCAATATGAGATCAATTCGTGAGTACGAGTTATGGGGAATTGAGAAATGAGAGTAGCCCCTCTTTCCTCCATTGTGCTCTCTCCATGAATCTATTAATGAATGAGTCTTAAGGAGATCCTGGAACAGATGCTTGTTCTTCTTAATAATTGAAGGCCTGGACGGGTGCGTTCTATCTAATTGATCGTTGGGGGAAATATTAAAATCCCCTGCCCAAATGAGACTGTCAAACTTTATGGTTAATAAGATTTCTGAGATCTTTTTAATGACTGTGTGGGGGTTTTCTGGGGGAGCATAGATATTGACTATACATAAGACTTTTGACTCATATGATCCTAAGAGGATAGCATATGTCCCCGAGTCATCTTCTAGGTGGGCTGTAATTTCTATTGGGAATTTGTCAGAGAGTAATGTGATTACTCCCCGTCTTCTTTTTTTGTATGATGATATAAACGACCTATTATAATGCTTGTGAAATTGTTTAGGAGGATTAGAGGGAGAAAAATGGGACTCTTGGATACAAATAACATCCGGGGCATGTTTTGCATATGCCTTGAATGCTTTATTTCTTTTTGCAGGGGAGCAAAGACCCCTGGCATTGTGTGTCAGTATATTAAAGGACTCGAATTATATTCAGTAAGTGGTTATAAGAAATCAAAGGGGAAGTCTGGGAGACGGCTGTTTGAAAGGTTAAATTTAGTGAGAGATTACACATGGGAAGTCTGTTAGATATTACATATATGGTCTTAGTGGGCCTACCAAACACCACTAAGAGAAGTAAGAGGGTAGCTGCCAATAAATAAGTAGCAAGCCACCATACTCTACTCATTTGGAGTACAACATGACATACAGGCATAGCTGCCTAGCTTAAATTTAAAACTATCTAAAGATAAACATTTCCGAACAACACATCCATATTGGACATTCAATAAAACAAGTATCTACTAAGGTTATCTAATCATATTTAGGCTTTTTAGTCTAAACTAAGAAACAAGTAAAACAATTACTATGTTCTCACTTTTACCTAATTCACATAAAAGTCCATATATGAAGGAATCTGAAAAATAAAGCAAAAATCAAACCAGATGGATCACTCTCCCGTTGGGCCTTGATCAGGTGAGTCCCTTCTCAAGGCAAGATTCCTTGAAGAGGACCATGCACGATTCTGTCGAAGTTCTCTCCTGGGCTTTGGTGATTGGCTCCCTTGGGGGAGCTTTGGATCTGGGATCACAAAGGGGATGTTTGCCTCCGTTAAGGCATCCGCTGCTCCATCAGGGGTTTTACAAACAAATTGTTTATTGTTCTTCTTAAATATGAGGGCAAAGGGAAACCCCCACTTGTACCTGATGGATGCTTGCTGCAATGCGCTTGTATATGGCTTCATGTTCCTCCTCTTTTGAATGGTTATGGGAGCCAAGTCTGCGAATAGTTGGACAGATTGTGGTTGATCTGGGAGACAATGTAGATCTCGTGCCGCTAGTAAGATTTTGTCTCTAATATCCTCGCTATTGAGCTTTGCAATGATATCCCTTGGTAATGTTGAGTTCTTGGGTCGGACCAGTGCTCTGTGGATTCTGACTACTCCCAATCTGGAGGGATCCATCTGGGGTAGAAGAGCGTGAAAAAGATTCGCTGCCAGAGCTTGAAGATCTTCCACTGATTCAGGGACGCCTCGAATTCTTACATTTCCCCTCCTGCTCCTATTCTCGAGGTCTTCTAATTTGTCCTCTACCACGTCCAGCCTCTCGTCATGGACTTCTAATGTTGCAGTGTTAGCATTGGTCACCAAGACGAGATCATCGGCTTGATTTTCAAGCGTGGTCATCCTATCTCCAATTTCCCCTATACGGTCAGAAAGTTCTGTGACCGCCAGTTTTAGTTCAGCCTTGAGTTCTTTTCTGAACACGTTTGTTATAGAGGCAATTAGTTGTTCTGCGGACATCCCGCCTATTTGTACTCCAAGGTCACTTCCAGAATTATCCAGCCTTGGTTCTGAGGGGTTATCTGACCCATGTGCCAAGGTCGCGTGTGATGCGTCTGAGGATACGCTTGAGTTCAGTGTTACTATAGGGGTTGACGCGACCAGAGTTACGCCTACGCTTTGGGTGGGTGCTGCATATGATGCGTCCAAGCGTACGCCTGTGTATGGGCAGAATGCGTACTTCGCGTCAGTTGGTATCGCGGTATTTACGCGTGGGCTATGGGACCATGCGGCTGATTGTACGCATTGGCGGGAAACTGCGTCACTGGCTTCAGCGGGGATTCTGGCGAGGTCCTGTTTAGGGGGGGTAGACCACAGTTCTGCGGGTGACATACCTGGTCGAGGGGAGATCTGGCTTGCTAGCACCGGGCCAGGCGGTGCTTTTCTTGCTAGAGGCTCTTCGGTAGTCTGTGGCTGGCTGAGGCCTGCTTCCTGGTGCTGGGCTGCGGCGGCCATCTTGCTGAACCTCCTGTTAAAGCGGAGTGGCGAACGAAGGGGAATATAATTTGTTCTGCTTCTTATTGGATATCCCAGGGGGGCTCGCTGCATAGCTTAGTTCTTCAGCTTTCCGTGGATATGTGTCCTGTCCGGATCTGTGCGTTATAGCGGCAGTTTGGACGCCTGTAATGCGGAGCTCACAGTGCCAGCATGTGTCCTGTGGCGCCGCTCATGCGCACTCCAGTCATTTTTCTTTCAATTGCAAACGTAACCAGTTTTTCAATGGTGTAATGGTTTCACATAGAAAACTTACCGTTGGCTCTAGATTCTAATCTATCTCTCCGATTTGCAAACGGATTTCACTGAAGCTGTAACTTTCATCCCAGAACATAGTTTAGGGGCCATTACTTCTTCAACTATAGTCATTTTTCTTTCAATTGAAAACGTAACCAGTTTTTCAATGGTGTAATGGTTTAACATAGAAAACTTACCGTTGGCTCTAGATTCTAATCTATCTCTCCGATTTGCAAACGGATTTCACTGAAGCTGTAACTTTCATCCCAGAACATAGTTTAGGGGCCATTACTTCTTCAACTATAGTCATTTTTCTTTCAATTGCAAACGTAACCAGTTTTTCAATGGTGTAATGGTTTAACATAGAAAACTTACCGTTGGCTCTAGATTCTAATTTATCACTCCGATTTGCAAACGGATTTCACTGAAGCTGTAACTTTCATCCCAGAACATAGTTTAGGGGCCATTACTTCTTCAACTATAGTCATTTTTCTTTCAATTGCAAACGTAACCAGTTTTTCAATGGTGTAATGGTTTAACATAGAAAACTTACCGTTGGCTCTAGATTCTAATCTATCACTCCGATTTGCAAACGGATTTCACTGAAGCTGTAACTTTCATCCAAGAACATAGTTTAGGGGCCATTACTTCTTCAACTATAGTCATTTTTCTTTCAATTGCAAACGTAACCAGTTTTTCAATGGTGTAATGGTTTAACATAGAAAACTTACCGTTGGCTCTAGATTCTAATCTATCACTCCGATTTGCAAACGGATTTCACTGAAGCTGTAACTTTCATCCCAGAACATAGTTTAGGGGCCATTACTTCTTCAACTATAGTCATTTTTCTTTCAATTGCAAACGTAACCAGTTTTTCAATGGTGTAATGGTTTAACATAGAAAGCTTACCGTTGGCTCTAGATTCTAATCTATCACTCCGATTTGCAAACGGATTTCACTGAAGCTGTAACTTTCATCCCAGAACATAGTTTAGGGGCCATTACTTCTTCAACTATAGTCATGTTTCTTTCAATTGCAGACGTAACCAGTTTTTCAATGGTGTAATGGTTTAACATAGAAAACTTACCGTTGGCTCTAGATTCTAATCTATCACTCCGATTTGCAAACGGATTTCACTGAAGCTGTAACTTTCATCCCAGAACATAGTTTAGGGGCCATTACTTCTTCAACTATAGTCATTTTTCTTTCAATTGCAAACGTAACCAGTTTTTCAATGGTGTAATGGTTTAACATAGAAAACTTACCGTTGGCTCTAGATCCTAATCTATCACACCGATTTGCAAACGGATTTCACTGAAGCTGTAACTTTCATCCCAGAACATAATTTAGGGGCCATTACTTCTTCAACTATAGTCATTTTTCTTTCAATTGCAAACGTAACCAGTTTTTCAATGGTGTAATGGTTTAACATAGAAAACTTACCGTTGGCTCTAGATTCTAATCTATCTCTCCGATTTGCAAACGGATTTCACTGAAGCTGTAACTTTTATCCCAGAACATAGTTTAGGGGCCATTACTTCTTCAACTATAGTCATTTTTCTTTCAATTGCAAACGTAACCAGTTTTTCAATGGTGTAATGGTTTAACATAGAAAACTTACCGTTGGCTCTAGATCCTAATCTATCACACCGATTTGCAAACGGATTTCACTGAAGCTGTAACTTTCATCCCAGAACATAATTTAGGGGCCATTACTTCTTCAACTATAGTCATTTTTCTTTCAATTGCAAACGTAACCAGTTTTTCAATGGTGTAATGGTTTAACATAGAAAACTTACCGTTGGCTCTAGATTCTAATCTATCTCTCCGATTTGCAAACGGATTTCACTGAAGCTGTAACTTTCATCCCAGAACATAGTTTAGGGGCCATTACTTCTTCAACTATAGTCATTTTTCTTTCAATTGAAAACGTAACCAGTTTTTCAATGGTGTAATGGTTTAACATAGAAAACTTACCGTTGGCTCTAGATTCTAATCTATCACTCCGATTTGCAAACGGATTTCACTGAAGCTGTAACTTTCATCCCAGAACATAGTTTAGGGCCATTACTTCTTCAACTATAGTCATTTTTCTTTCAATTGCAAACGTAACCAGTTTTTCAATGGTGTAATGGTTTAACATAGAAAACTTACCGTTGGCTCTAGATCCTAATCTATCACACCGATTTGCAAACGGATTTCACTGAAGCTGTAACTTTCATCCCAGAACATAATTTAGGGGCCATTACTTCTTCAACTATAGTCATTTTTCTTTCAATTGCAAACGTAACCAGTTTTTCAATGGTGTAATGGTTTAACATAGAAAACTTACCGTTGGCTCTAGATTCTAATCTATCTCTCCGATTTGCAAACGGATTTCACTGAAGCTGTAACTTTCATCCCAGAACATAGTTTAGGGGCCATTACTTCTTCAACTTTAGTCATTTTTCTTTCAATTGCAAACGTAACCAGTTTTTCAATGGTGTAATGGTTTAACATAGAAAACTTACCATTGGCTCTAGATCTTAAACCATCACACCGATTTGCAAACGGATTTCACTGAAGCTGTAACTTTCATCCCAGAACATAATTTAGGGGCCATTACTTCTTCAACTATAGTCATTTTTCTTTCAATTGCAAACGTAACCAGTTTTTCAATGGTGT
This sequence comes from Hyperolius riggenbachi, assembly GCF_040937935.1. Lineage (NCBI taxonomy): Eukaryota > Metazoa > Chordata > Amphibia > Anura > Hyperoliidae > Hyperolius > Hyperolius riggenbachi. The sequence continues at coordinate 391,156 of NW_027152354.1, read as the reverse complement.
AATGGTTTAACATAGAAAACTTACCGTTGGCTCTAGATTCTAATCTATCTCTCCGATTTGCAAACGGATTTCACTGAAGCTGTAACTTTCATCCCAGAACATAGTTTAGGGGCCATTACTTCTTCAACTATAGTCATTTTTCTTTCAATTGAAAACGTAACCAGTTTTTCAATGGTGTAATGGTTTAACATAGAAAGCTTACCGTTGGCTCTAGATTCTAATCTATCACTCCGATTTGCAAACGGATTTCATTGAAGCTGTAACTTTCATCCCAGAACATAGTTTAGGGGCCATTACTTCTTCAACTATAGTCATGTTTCTTTCAATTGCAGACGTAACCAGTTTTTCAATGGTGTAATGGTTTAACATAGAAAACTTACCGTTGGCTCTAGATTCTAATCTATCACTCCGATTTGCAAACGGATTTCACTGAAGCTGTAACTTTCATCCCAGAACATAGTTTAGGGGCCATTACTTCTTCAACTATAGTCATTTTTCTTTCAATTGCAAACGTAACCAGTTTTTCAATGGTGTAATGGTTTAACATAGAAAACTTACCGTTGGCTCTAGATTCTAATCTATCACTCCGATTTGCAAACAGATTTCACTGAAGCTGTAACTTTCATCCCAGAACATAGTTTAGGGGCCATTACTTCTTCAACTATAGTCATTTTTCTTTCAATTGCAGACGTAACCAGTTTTTCAATGGTGTAATGGTTTAACATAGAAAACTTACCGTTGGCTCTAGATTCTAATCTATCTCTCCGATTTGCAAACGGATTTCACTGAAGCTGTAACTTTCATCCCAGAACATAGTTTAGGGGCCATTACTTCTTCAACTATAGTCATTTTTCTTTCAATTGAAAACGTAACCAGTTTTTCAATGGTGTAATGGTTTAACATAGAAAACTTACCGTTGGCTCTAGATTCTAATCTATCTCTCCGATTTGCAAACGGATTTCACTGAAGCTGTAACTTTCATCCCAGAACATAGTTTAGGGGCCATTACTTCTTCAACTATAGTCATTTTTCTTTCAATTGCAAACGTAACCAGTTTTTCAATGGTGTAATGGTTTAACATAGAAAACTTACCGTTGGCTCTAGATTCTAATTTATCACTCCGATTTGCAAACGGATTTCACTGAAGCTGTAACTTTCATCCCAGAACATAGTTTAGGGGCCATTACTTCTTCAACTATAGTCATTTTTCTTTCAATTGCAAACGTAACCAGTTTTTCAATGGTGTAATGGTTTAACATAGAAAACTTACCGTTGGCTCTAGATTCTAATCTATCACTCCGATTTGCAAACGGATTTCACTGAAGCTGTAACTTTCATCCCAGAACATAGTTTAGGGGCCATTACTTCTTCAACTATAGTCATTTTTCTTTCAATTGCAAACGTAACCAGTTTTTCAATGGTGTAATGGTTTAACATAGAAAACTTACCGTTGGCTCTAGATTCTAATCTATCACTCCGATTTGCAAACGGATTTCACTGAAGCTGTAACTTTCATCCCAGAACATAGTTTAGGGGCCATTACTTCTTCAACTATAGTCATTTTTCTTTCAATTGCAAACGTAACCAGTTTTTCAATGGTGTAATGGTTTAACATAGAAAGCTTACCGTTGGCTCTAGATTCTAATCTATCACTCCGATTTGCAAACGGATTTCACTGAAGCTGTAACTTTCATCCCAGAACATAGTTTAGGGGCCATTACTTCTTCAACTATAGTCATGTTTCTTTCAATTGCAGACGTAACCAGTTTTTCAATGGTGTAATGGTTTAACATAGAAAACTTACCGTTGGCTCTAGATTCTAATCTATCACTCCGATTTGCAAACGGATTTCACTGAAGCTGTAACTTTCATCCCAAGAACATAGTTTAGGGGCCATTACTTCTTCAACTATAGTCATTTTTCTTTCAATTGCAAACGTAACCAGTTTTTCAATGGTGTAATGGTTTAACATAGAAAACTTACCGTTGGCTCTAGATTCTAATCTATCACTCCGATTTGCAAACAGATTTCACTGAAGCTGTAACTTTCATCCCAGAACATAGTTTAGGGGCCATTACTTCTTCAACTATAGTCATTTTTCTTTCAATTGCAAACGTAACCAGTTTTTCAATAGTGTAATGGTTTAACATAGAAAACTTACCGTTGGCTCTAGATTCTAATCTATCACTCCGATTTGCAAACGGATTTCACTGAAGCTGTAACTTTCATCCCAGAACATAGTTTAGGGGCCATTACTTCTTCAACTATAGTCATTTTTCTTTCAATTGCAAACGTAACCAGATTTTCAATGGTGTAATGGTTTAACATAGAAAACTTACCGTTGGCTCTAGATTCGAATCTATCACTCCGATTTGCAAACGGATTTCACTGAAGCTGTAACTTTCATCCCAGAACATAGTTTAGGGGCCATTACTTCTTCAACTATAGTCATTTTTCTTTCAATTGCAAACGTAACCAGTTTTTCAATGGTGTAATGGTTTAACATAGAAAGCTTACCGTTGGCTCTAGATTCTAATCTATCACTCCGATTTGCAAACGGATTTCACTGAAGCTGTAACTTTCATCCCAGAACATAGTTTAGGGGCCATTACTTCTTCAACTATAGTCATTTTTCTTTCAATTGCAAACGTAACCAGTTTTTCAATGGTGTAATGGTTTAACATAGAAAACTTACCGTTGGCTCTAGATTCTAATCTATCACTCCGATTTGCAAACGGATTTCACTGAAGCTGTAACTTTCATCCCAGAACATAGTTTAGGGGCCATTACTTCTTCAACTATAGTCATTTTTCTTTCAATTGCAAACGTAACCAGTTTTTCAATGGTGTAATGGTTTAACATAGAAAACTTACCGTTGGCTCTAGATCCTAATCTATCACACCGATTTGCAAACGGATTTCACTGAAGCTGTAACTTTCATCCCAGAACATAATTTAGGGGCCATTACTTCTTCAACTATAGTCATTTTTCTTTCAATTGCAAACGTAACCAGTTTTTCAATGGTGTAATGGTTTAACATAGAAAACTTACCGTTGGCTCTAGATTCTAATCTATCTCTCCGATTTGCAAACGGATTTCACTGAAGCTGTAACTTTCATCCCAGAACATAGTTTAGGGGCCATTACTTCTTCAACTATAGTCATTTTTCTTTCAATTGAAAACGTAACCAGTTTTTCAATGGTGTAATGGTTTAACATAGAAAACTTACAGTTGGCTCTAGATTCTAATCTATCTCTCCGATTTGCAAACGGATTTCACTGAAGCTGTAACTTTCATCCCAGAACATAGTTTAGGGGCCATTACTTCTTCAACTATAGTCATTTTTCTTTCAATTGCAAACATAACCAGTTTTTCAATGGTGTAATGGTTTAACATAGAAAACTTCCCGTTGGCTCTAGATTCTAATCTATCACTCCGATTTGCAAACGGATTTTACTGAAGCTGTAACTTTCATCCCAGAACATAGTTTAGGGGCCATTACTTCTTCAACTATAGTCATTTTCTTTCAATTGCAAATGTAACCAGTTTTTCAATGGTGTAATGGTTTAACATAGAAAACTTACCGTTGGCTCTAGATTCGAATCTATCACTCCGATTTGCAAACGGATTTCACTGAAGCTGTAACTTTCATCCCAGAACATAGTTTAGGGGCCATTACTTCTTCAACTATAGTCATTTTTCTTTCAATTGCAAACGTAACCAGTTTTTCAATGGTGTAATGGTTTAACATAGAAAACTTACCGTTGGCTCTAGATTCTAATTTATCACTCCGATTTGCAAACGGATTTCACTGAAGCTGTAACTTTCATCCCAGAACATAGTTTAGGGGCCATTACTTCTTCAACTATAGTCATTTTTCTTTCAATTGCAAACGTAACCAGTTTTTCAATGGTGTAATGGTTTAACATAGAAAACTTACCGTTGGCTCTAGATTCTAATTTATCACTCCGATTTGCAAACGGATTTCACTGAAGCTGTAACTTTCATCCCAGAACATAGTTTAGGGGCCATTACTTCTTCAACTATAGTCATTTTTCTTTCAATTGCAAACGTAACCAGTTTTTCAATGGTGTAATGGTTTAACATAGAAAACTTACCGTTGGCTCTAGATTCTAATCTATCACTCCGATTTGCAAACGGATTTCACTGAAGCTGTAACTTTCATCCCAGAACATAGTTTAGGGGCCATTACTTCTTCAACTATAGTCATTTTTCTTTCAATTGCAAACGTAACCAGTTTTTCAATGGTGTAATGGTTTAACATAGAAAACTTACCGTTGGCTCTAGATTCTAATCTATCTCTCCGATTTGCAAACGGATTTCACTGAAGCTGTAACTTTTATCCCAGAACATAGTTTAGGGGCCATTACTTCTTCAACTATAGTCATTTTTCTTTCAATTGCAAACGTAACCAGTTTTTCAATGGTGTAATGGTTTAACATAGAAAACTTACCGTTGGCTCTAGATCCTAATCTATCACACCGATTTGCAAACGGATTTCACTGAAGCTGTAACTTTCATCCCAGAACATAATTTAGGGGCCATTACTTCTTCAACTATAGTCATTTTTCTTTCAATTGCAAACGTAACCAGTTTTTCAATGGTGTAATGGTTTAACATAGAAAACTTACCGTTGGCTCTAGATTCTAATCTATCTCTCCGATTTGCAAACGGATTTCACTGAAGCTGTAACTTTCATCCCAGAACATAGTTTAGGGGCCATTACTTCTTCAACTATAGTCATTTTTCTTTCAATTGAAAACGTAACCAGTTTTTCAATGGTGTAATGGTTTAACATAGAAAACTTACCGTTGGCTCTAGATTCTAATCTATCACTCCGATTTGCAAACGGATTTCACTGAAGCTGTAACTTTCATCCCAGAACATAGTTTAGGGCCATTACTTCTTCAACTATAGTCATTTTTCTTTCAATTGCAAACGTAACCAGTTTTTCAATGGTGTAATGGTTTAACATAGAAAACTTACCGTTGGCTCTAGATCCTAATCTATCACACCGATTTGCAAACGGATTTCACTGAAGCTGTAACTTTCATCCCAGAACATAATTTAGGGGCCATTACTTCTTCAACTATAGTCATTTTTCTTTCAATTGCAAACGTAACCAGTTTTTCAATGGTGTAATGGTTTAACATAGAAAACTTACCGTTGGCTCTAGATTCTAATCTATCTCTCCGATTTGCAAACGGATTTCACTGAAGCTGTAACTTTCATCCCAGAACATAGTTTAGGGGCCATTACTTCTTCAACTTTAGTCATTTTTCTTTCAATTGCAAACGTAACCAGTTTTTCAATGGTGTAATGGTTTAACATAGAAAACTTACCATTGGCTCTAGATCTTAAACCATCACACCGATTTGCAAACGGATTTCACTGAAGCTGTAACTTTCATCCCAGAACATAATTTAGGGGCCATTACTTCTTCAACTATAGTCATTTTTCTTTCAATTGCAAACGTAACCAGTTTTTCAATGGTGTAATGGTTTAACATAGAAAACTTACCGTTGGCTCTAGATTCTAATCTATCTCTCCGATTTGCAAACGGATTTCACTGAAGCTGTAACTTTCATCCCAGAACATAGTTTAGGGGCCATTACTTCTTCAACTATAGTCATTTTTCTTTCAATTGAAAACGTAACCAGTTTTTCAATGGTGTAATGGTTTAACATAGAAAGCTTACCGTTGGCTCTAGATTCTAATCTATCACTCCGATTTGCAAACGGATTTCATTGAAGCTGTAACTTTCATCCCAGAACATAGTTTAGGGGCCATTACTTCTTCAACTATAGTCATGTTTCTTTCAATTGCAGACGTAACCAGTTTTTCAATGGTGTAATGGTTTAACATAGAAAACTTACCGTTGGCTCTAGATTCTAATCTATCACTCCGATTTGCAAACGGATTTCACTGAAGCTGTAACTTTCATCCCAGAACATAGTTTAGGGGCCATTACTTCTTCAACTATAGTCATTTTTCTTTCAATTGCAAACGTAACCAGTTTTTCAATGGTGTAATGGTTTAACATAGAAAACTTACCGTTGGCTCTAGATTCTAATCTATCACTCCGATTTGCAAACAGATTTCACTGAAGCTGTAACTTTCATCCCAGAACATAGTTTAGGGGCCATTACTTCTTCAACTATAGTCATTTTTCTTTCAATTGCAGACGTAACCAGTTTTTCAATGGTGTAATGGTTTAACATAGAAAACTTACCGTTGGCTCTAGATTCTAATCTATCTCTCCGATTTGCAAACGGATTTCACTGAAGCTGTAACTTTCATCCCAGAACATAGTTTAGGGGCCATTACTTCTTCAACTATAGTCATTTTTCTTTCAATTGAAAACGTAACCAGTTTTTCAATGGTGTAATGGTTTAACATAGAAAACTTACCGTTGGCTCTAGATTCTAATCTATCTCTCCGATTTGCAAACGGATTTCACTGAAGCTGTAACTTTCATCCCAGAACATAGTTTAGGGGCCATTACTTCTTCAACTATAGTCATTTTTCTTTCAATTGCAAACGTAACCAGTTTTTCAATGGTGTAATGGTTTAACATAGAAAACTTACCGTTGGCTCTAGATTCTAATTTATCACTCCGATTTGCAAACGGATTTCACTGAAGCTGTAACTTTCATCCCAGAACATAGTTTAGGGGCCATTACTTCTTCAACTATAGTCATTTTTCTTTCAATTGCAAACGTAACCAGTTTTTCAATGGTGTAATGGTTTAACATAGAAAACTTACCGTTGGCTCTAGATTCTAATCTATCACTCCGATTTGCAAACGGATTTCACTGAAGCTGTAACTTTCATCCCAGAACATAGTTTAGGGGCCATTACTTCTTCAACTATAGTCATTTTTCTTTCAATTGCAAACGTAACCAGTTTTTCAATGGTGTAATGGTTTAACATAGAAAACTTACCGTTGGCTCTAGATTCTAATCTATCACTCCGATTTGCAAACGGATTTCACTGAAGCTGTAACTTTCATCCCAGAACATAGTTTAGGGGCCATTACTTCTTCAACTATAGTCATTTTTCTTTCAATTGCAAACGTAACCAGTTTTTCAATGGTGTAATGGTTTAACATAGAAAGCTTACCGTTGGCTCTAGATTCTAATCTATCACTCCGATTTGCAAACGGATTTCACTGAAGCTGTAACTTTCATCCCAGAACATAGTTTAGGGGCCATTACTTCTTCAACTATAGTCATGTTTCTTTCAATTGCAGACGTAACCAGTTTTTCAATGGTGTAATGGTTTAACATAGAAAACTTACCGTTGGCTCTAGATTCTAATCTATCACTCCGATTTGCAAACGGATTTCACTGAAGCTGTAACTTTCATCCCAAGAACATAGTTTAGGGGCCATTACTTCTTCAACTATAGTCATTTTTCTTTCAATTGCAAACGTAACCAGTTTTTCAATGGTGTAATGGTTTAACATAGAAAACTTACCGTTGGCTCTAGATTCTAATCTATCACTCCGATTTGCAAACAGATTTCACTGAAGCTGTAACTTTCATCCCAGAACATAGTTTAGGGGCCATTACTTCTTCAACTATAGTCATTTTTCTTTCAATTGCAAACGTAACCAGTTTTTCAATAGTGTAATGGTTTAACATAGAAAACTTACCGTTGGCTCTAGATTCTAATCTATCACTCCGATTTGCAAACGGATTTCACTGAAGCTGTAACTTTCATCCCAGAACATAGTTTAGGGGCCATTACTTCTTCAACTATAGTCATTTTTCTTTCAATTGCAAACGTAACCAGATTTTCAATGGTGTAATGGTTTAACATAGAAAACTTACCGTTGGCTCTAGATTCGAATCTATCACTCCGATTTGCAAACGGATTTCACTGAAGCTGTAACTTTCATCCCAGAACATAGTTTAGGGGCCATTACTTCTTCAACTATAGTCATTTTTCTTTCAATTGCAAACGTAACCAGTTTTTCAATGGTGTAATGGTTTAACATAGAAAGCTTACCGTTGGCTCTAGATTCTAATCTATCACTCCGATTTGCAAACGGATTTCACTGAAGCTGTAACTTTCATCCCAGAACATAGTTTAGGGGCCATTACTTCTTCAACTATAGTCATTTTTCTTTCAATTGCAAACGTAACCAGTTTTTCAATGGTGTAATGGTTTAACATAGAAAACTTACCGTTGGCTCTAGATTCTAATCTATCACTCCGATTTGCAAACGGATTTCACTGAAGCTGTAACTTTCATCCCAGAACATAGTTTAGGGGCCATTACTTCTTCAACTATAGTCATTTTTCTTTCAATTGCAAACGTAACCAGTTTTTCAATGGTGTAATGGTTTAACATAGAAAACTTACCGTTGGCTCTAGATCCTAATCTATCACACCGATTTGCAAACGGATTTCACTGAAGCTGTAACTTTCATCCCAGAACATAATTTAGGGGCCATTACTTCTTCAACTATAGTCATTTTTCTTTCAATTGCAAACGTAACCAGTTTTTCAATGGTGTAATGGTTTAACATAGAAAACTTACCGTTGGCTCTAGATTCTAATCTATCTCTCCGATTTGCAAACGGATTTCACTGAAGCTGTAACTTTCATCCCAGAACATAGTTTAGGGGCCATTACTTCTTCAACTATAGTCATTTTTCTTTCAATTGAAAACGTAACCAGTTTTTCAATGGTGTAATGGTTTAACATAGAAAACTTACAGTTGGCTCTAGATTCTAATCTATCTCTCCGATTTGCAAACGGATTTCACTGAAGCTGTAACTTTCATCCCAGAACATAGTTTAGGGGCCATTACTTCTTCAACTATAGTCATTTTTCTTTCAATTGCAAACATAACCAGTTTTTCAATGGTGTAATGGTTTAACATAGAAAACTTCCCGTTGGCTCTAGATTCTAATCTATCACTCCGATTTGCAAACGGATTTTACTGAAGCTGTAACTTTCATCCCAGAACATAGTTTAGGGGCCATTACTTCTTCAACTATAGTCATTTTCTTTCAATTGCAAACGTAACCAGTTTTTCAATGGTGTAATGGTTTAACATAGAAAACTTACCGTTGGCTCTAGATTCGAATCTATCACTCCGATTTGCAAACGGATTTCACTGAAGCTGTAACTTTCATCCCAGAACATAGTTTAGGGGCCATTACTTCTTCAACTATAGTCATTTTTCTTTCAATTGCAAACGTAACCAGTTTTTCAATGGTGTAATGGTTTAACATAGAAAACTTACCGTTGGCTCTAGATTCTAATTTATCACTCCGATTTGCAAACGGATTTCACTGAAGCTGTAACTTTCATCCCAGAACATAGTTTAGGGGCCATTACTTCTTCAACTATAGTCATGTTTCTTTCAATTGCAGACGTAACCAGTTTTTCAATGGTGTAATGGTTTAACATAGAAAACTTACCGTTGGCTCTAGATTCTAATCTATCACTCCGATTTGCAAACGGATTTCACTGAAGCTGTAACTTTCATCCCAAGAACATAGTTTAGGGGCCATTACTTCTTCAACTATAGTCATTTTTCTTTCAATTGCAAACGTAACCAGTTTTTCAATGGTGTAATGGTTTAACATAGAAAACTTACCGTTGGCTCTAGATTCTAATCTATCACTCCGATTTGCAAACAGATTTCACTGAAGCTGTAACTTTCATCCCAGAACATAGTTTAGGGGCCATTACTTCTTCAACTATAGTCATTTTTCTTTCAATTGCAAACGTAACCAGTTTTTCAATAGTGTAATGGTTTAACATAGAAAACTTACCGTTGGCTCTAGATTCTAATCTATCACTCCGATTTGCAAACGGATTTCACTGAAGCTGTAACTTTCATCCCAGAACATAGTTTAGGGGCCATTACTTCTTCAACTATAGTCATTTTTCTTTCAATTGCAAACGTAACCAGATTTTCAATGGTGTAATGGTTTAACATAGAAAACTTACCGTTGGCTCTAGATTCGAATCTATCACTCCGATTTGCAAACGGATTTCACTGAAGCTGTAACTTTCATCCCAGAACATAGTTTAGGGGCCATTACTTCTTCAACTATAGTCATTTTTCTTTCAATTGCAAACGTAACCAGTTTTTCAATGGTGTAATGGTTTAACATAGAAAGCTTACCGTTGGCTCTAGATTCTAATCTATCACTCCGATTTGCAAACGGATTTCACTGAAGCTGTAACTTTCATCCCAGAACATAGTTTAGGGGCCATTACTTCTTCAACTATAGTCATTTTTCTTTCAATTGCAAACGTAACCAGTTTTTCAATGGTGTAATGGTTTAACATAGAAAACTTACCGTTGGCTCTAGATTCTAATCTATCACTCCGATTTGCAAACGGATTTCACTGAAGCTGTAACTTTCATCCCAGAACATAGTTTAGGGGCCATTACTTCTTCAACTATAGTCATTTTTCTTTCAATTGCAAACGTAACCAGTTTTTCAATGGTGTAATGGTTTAACATAGAAAACTTACCGTTGGCTCTAGATCCTAATCTATCACACCGATTTGCAAACGGATTTCACTGAAGCTGTAACTTTCATCCCAGAACATAATTTAGGGGCCATTACTTCTTCAACTATAGTCATTTTTCTTTCAATTGCAAACGTAACCAGTTTTTCAATGGTGTAATGGTTTAACATAGAAAACTTACCGTTGGCTCTAGATTCTAATCTATCTCTCCGATTTGCAAACGGATTTCACTGAAGCTGTAACTTTCATCCCAGAACATAGTTTAGGGGCCATTACTTCTTCAACTATAGTCATTTTTCTTTCAATTGAAAACGTAACCAGTTTTTCAATGGTGTAATGGTTTAACATAGAAAACTTACAGTTGGCTCTAGATTCTAATCTATCTCTCCGATTTGCAAACGGATTTCACTGAAGCTGTAACTTTCATCCCAGAACATAGTTTAGGGGCCATTACTTCTTCAACTATAGTCATTTTTCTTTCAATTGCAAACATAACCAGTTTTTCAATGGTGTAATGGTTTAACATAGAAAACTTCCCGTTGGCTCTAGATTCTAATCTATCACTCCGATTTGCAAACGGATTTTACTGAAGCTGTAACTTTCATCCCAGAACATAGTTTAGGGGCCATTACTTCTTCAACTATAGTCATTTTCTTTCAATTGCAAATGTAACCAGTTTTTCAATGGTGTAATGGTTTAACATAGAAAACTTACCGTTGGCTCTAGATTCGAATCTATCACTCCGATTTGCAAACGGATTTCACTGAAGCTGTAACTTTCATCCCAGAACATAGTTTAGGGGCCATTACTTCTTCAACTATAGTCATTTTTCTTTCAATTGCAAACGTAACCAGTTTTTCAATGGTGTAATGGTTTAACATAGAAAACTTACCGTTGGCTCTAGATTCTAATTTATCACTCCGATTTGCAAACGGATTTCACTGAAGCTGTAACTTTCATCCCAGAACATAGTTTAGGGGCCATTACTTCTTCAACTATAGTCATTTTTCTTTCAATTGCAAACGTAACCAGTTTTTCAATGGTGTAATGGTTTAACATAGAAAACTTACCGTTGGCTCTAGATTCTAATTTATCACTCCGATTTGCAAACGGATTTCACTGAAGCTGTAACTTTCATCCCAGAACATAGTTTAGGGGCCATTACTTCTTCAACTATAGTCATTTTTCTTTCAATTGCAAACGTAACCAGTTTTTCAATGGTGTAATGGTTTAACATAGAAAACTTACCGTTGGCTCTAGATTCTAATCTATCACTCCGATTTGCAAACGGATTTCACTGAAGCTGTAACTTTCATCCCAGAACATAGTTTAGGGGCCATTACTTCTTCAACTATAGTCATTTTTCTTTCAATTGCAAACGTAACCAGTTTTTCAATGGTGTAATGGTTTAACATAGAAAACTTACCGTTGGCTCTAGATTCTAATCTATCTCTCCGATTTGCAAACGGATTTCACTGAAGCTGTAACTTTTATCCCAGAACATAGTTTAGGGGCCATTACTTCTTCAACTATAGTCATTTTTCTTTCAATTGCAAACGTAACCAGTTTTTCAATGGTGTAATGGTTTAACATAGAAAACTTACCGTTGGCTCTAGATCCTAATCTATCACACCGATTTGCAAACGGATTTCACTGAAGCTGTAACTTTCATCCCAGAACATAATTTAGGGGCCATTACTTCTTCAACTATAGTCATTTTTCTTTCAATTGCAAACGTAACCAGTTTTTCAATGGTGTAATGGTTTAACATAGAAAACTTACCGTTGGCTCTAGATTCTAATCTATCTCTCCGATTTGCAAACGGATTTCACTGAAGCTGTAACTTTCATCCCAGAACATAGTTTAGGGGCCATTACTTCTTCAACTATAGTCATTTTTCTTTCAATTGAAAACGTAACCAGTTTTTCAATGGTGTAATGGTTTAACATAGAAAACTTACCGTTGGCTCTAGATTCTAATCTATCACTCCGATTTGCAAACGGATTTCACTGAAGCTGTAACTTTCATCCCAGAACATAGTTTAGGGCCATTACTTCTTCAACTATAGTCATTTTTCTTTCAATTGCAAACGTAACCAGTTTTTCAATGGTGTAATGGTTTAACATAGAAAACTTACCGTTGGCTCTAGATCCTAATCTATCACACCGATTTGCAAACGGATTTCACTGAAGCTGTAACTTTCATCCCAGAACATAATTTAGGGGCCATTACTTCTTCAACTATAGTCATTTTTCTTTCAATTGCAAACGTAACCAGTTTTTCAATGGTGTAATGGTTTAACATAGAAAACTTACCGTTGGCTCTAGATTCTAATCTATCTCTCCGATTTGCAAACGGATTTCACTGAAGCTGTAACTTTCATCCCAGAACATAGTTTAGGGGCCATTACTTCTTCAACTTTAGTCATTTTTCTTTCAATTGCAAACGTAACCAGTTTTTCAATGGTGTAATGGTTTAACATAGAAAACTTACCATTGGCTCTAGATCTTAAACCATCACACCGATTTGCAAACGGATTTCACTGAAGCTGTAACTTTCATCCCAGAACATAATTTAGGGGCCATTACTTCTTCAACTATAGTCATTTTTCTTTCAATTGCAAACGTAACCAGTTTTTCAATGGTGTAATGGTTTAACATAGAAAACTTACCGTTGGCTCTAGATTCTAATCTATCTCTCCGATTTGCAAACGGATTTCACTGAAGCTGTAACTTTCATCCCAGAACATAGTTTAGGGGCCATTACTTCTTCAACTATAGTCATTTTTCTTTCAATTGAAAACGTAACCAGTTTTTCAATGGTGTAATGGTTTAACATAGAAAGCTTACCGTTGGCTCTAGATTCTAATCTATCACTCCGATTTGCAAACGGATTTCATTGAAGCTGTAACTTTCATCCCAGAACATAGTTTAGGGGCCATTACTTCTTCAACTATAGTCATGTTTCTTTTTCAATTGCAGACGTAACCAGTTTTTCAATGGTGTAATGGTTTAACATAGAAAACTTACCGTTGGCTCTAGATTCTAATCTATCACTCCGATTTGCAAACGGATTTCACTGAAGCTGTAACTTTCATCCCAGAACATAGTTTAGGGGCCATTACTTCTTCAACTATAGTCATTTTTCTTTCAATTGCAGACGTAACCAGTTTTTCAATGGTGTAATGGTTTAACATAGAAAACTTACCGTTGGCTCTAGATTCTAATCTATCTCTCCGATTTGCAAACGGATTTCACTGAAGCTGTAACTTTCATCCCAGAACATAGTTTAGGGGCCATTACTTCTTCAACTATAGTCATTTTTCTTTCAATTGAAAACGTAACCAGTTTTTCAATGGTGTAATGGTTTAACATAGAAAACTTACCGTTGGCTCTAGATTCTAATCTATCTCTCCGATTTGCAAACGGATTTCACTGAAGCTGTAACTTTCATCCCAGAACATAGTTTAGGGGCCATTACTTCTTCAACTATAGTCATTTTTCTTTCAATTGCAAACGTAACCAGTTTTTCAATGGTGTAATGGTTTAACATAGAAAACTTACCGTTGGCTCTAGATTCTAATTTATCACTCCGATTTGCAAACGGATTTCACTGAAGCTGTAACTTTCATCCCAGAACATAGTTTAGGGGCCATTACTTCTTCAACTATAGTCATTTTTCTTTCAATTGCAAACGTAACCAGTTTTTCAATGGTGTAATGGTTTAACATAGAAAACTTACCGTTGGCTCTAGATTCTAATCTATCACTCCGATTTGCAAACAGATTTCACTGAAGCTGTAACTTTCATCCCAGAACATAGTTTAGGGGCCATTACTTCTTCAACTATAGTCATTTTTCTTTCAATTGCAGACGTAACCAGTTTTTCAATGGTGTAATGGTTTAACATAGAAAACTTACCGTTGGCTCTAGATTCTAATCTATCTCTCCGATTTGCAAACGGATTTCACTGAAGCTGTAACTTTCATCCCAGAACATAGTTTAGGGGCCATTACTTCTTCAACTATAGTCATTTTTCTTTCAATTGAAAACGTAACCAGTTTTTCAATGGTGTAATGGTTTAACATAGAAAACTTACCGTTGGCTCTAGATTCTAATCTATCTCTCCGATTTGCAAACGGATTTCACTGAAGCTGTAACTTTCATCCCAGAACATAGTTTAGGGGCCATTACTTCTTCAACTATAGTCATTTTTCTTTCAATTGCAAACGTAACCAGTTTTTCAATGGTGTAATGGTTTAACATAGAAAACTTACCGTTGGCTCTAGATTCTAATTTATCACTCCGATTTGCAAACGGATTTCACTGAAGCTGTAACTTTCATCCCAGAACATAGTTTAGGGGCCATTACTTCTTCAACTATAGTCATTTTTCTTTCAATTGCAAACGTAACCAGTTTTTCAATGGTGTAATGGTTTAACATAGAAAACTTACCGTTGGCTCTAGATTCTAATCTATCACTCCGATTTGCAAACGGATTTCACTGAAGCTGTAACTTTCATCCCAGAACATAGTTTAGGGGCCATTACTTCTTCAACTATAGTCATTTTTCTTTCAATTGCAAACGTAACCAGTTTTTCAATGGTGTAATGGTTTAACATAGAAAACTTACCGTTGGCTCTAGATTCTAATCTATCACTCCGATTTGCAAACGGATTTCACTGAAGCTGTAACTTTCATCCCAGAACATAGTTTAGGGGCCATTACTTCTTCAACTATAGTCATTTTTCTTTCAATTGCAAACGTAACCAGTTTTTCAATGGTGTAATGGTTTAACATAGAAAGCTTACCGTTGGCTCTAGATTCTAATCTATCACTCCGATTTGCAAACGGATTTCACTGAAGCTGTAACTTTCATCCCAGAACATAGTTTAGGGGCCATTACTTCTTCAACTATAGTCATGTTTCTTTCAATTGCAGACGTAACCAGTTTTTCAATGGTGTAATGGTTTAACATAGAAAACTTACCGTTGGCTCTAGATTCTAATCTATCACTCCGATTTGCAAACGGATTTCACTGAAGCTGTAACTTTCATCCCAAGAACATAGTTTAGGGGCCATTACTTCTTCAACTATAGTCATTTTTCTTTCAATTGCAAACGTAACCAGTTTTTCAATGGTGTAATGGTTTAACATAGAAAACTTACCGTTGGCTCTAGATTCTAATCTATCACTCCGATTTGCAAACAGATTTCACTGAAGCTGTAACTTTCATCCCAGAACATAGTTTAGGGGCCATTACTTCTTCAACTATAGTCATTTTTCTTTCAATTGCAAACGTAACCAGTTTTTCAATAGTGTAATGGTTTAACATAGAAAACTTACCGTTGGCTCTAGATTCTAATCTATCACTCCGATTTGCAAACGGATTTCACTGAAGCTGTAACTTTCATCCCAGAACATAGTTTAGGGGCCATTACTTCTTCAACTATAGTCATTTTTCTTTCAATTGCAAACGTAACCAGATTTTCAATGGTGTAATGGTTTAACATAGAAAACTTACCGTTGGCTCTAGATTCGAATCTATCACTCCGATTTGCAAACGGATTTCACTGAAGCTGTAACTTTCATCCCAGAACATAGTTTAGGGGCCATTACTTCTTCAACTATAGTCATTTTTCTTTCAATTGCAAACGTAACCAGTTTTTCAATGGTGTAATGGTTTAACATAGAAAGCTTACCGTTGGCTCTAGATTCTAATCTATCACTCCGATTTGCAAACGGATTTCACTGAAGCTGTAACTTTCATCCCAGAACATAGTTTAGGGGCCATTACTTCTTCAACTATAGTCATTTTTCTTTCAATTGCAAACGTAACCAGTTTTTCAATGGTGTAATGGTTTAACATAGAAAACTTACCGTTGGCTCTAGATTCTAATCTATCACTCCGATTTGCAAACGGATTTCACTGAAGCTGTAACTTTCATCCCAGAACATAGTTTAGGGGCCATTACTTCTTCAACTATAGTCATTTTTCTTTCAATTGCAAACGTAACCAGTTTTTCAATGGTGTAATGGTTTAACATAGAAAACTTACCGTTGGCTCTAGATCCTAATCTATCACACCGATTTGCAAACGGATTTCACTGAAGCTGTAACTTTCATCCCAGAACATAATTTAGGGGCCATTACTTCTTCAACTATAGTCATTTTTCTTTCAATTGCAAACGTAACCAGTTTTTCAATGGTGTAATGGTTTAACATAGAAAACTTACCGTTGGCTCTAGATTCTAATCTATCTCTCCGATTTGCAAACGGATTTCACTGAAGCTGTAACTTTCATCCCAGAACATAGTTTAGGGGCCATTACTTCTTCAACTATAGTCATTTTTCTTTCAATTGAAAACGTAACCAGTTTTTCAATGGTGTAATGGTTTAACATAGAAAACTTACAGTTGGCTCTAGATTCTAATCTATCTCTCCGATTTGCAAACGGATTTCACTGAAGCTGTAACTTTCATCCCAGAACATAGTTTAGGGGCCATTACTTCTTCAACTATAGTCATTTTTCTTTCAATTGCAAACATAACCAGTTTTTCAATGGTGTAATGGTTTAACATAGAAAACTTCCCGTTGGCTCTAGATTCTAATCTATCACTCCGATTTGCAAACGGATTTTACTGAAGCTGTAACTTTCATCCCAGAACATAGTTTAGGGGCCATTACTTCTTCAACTATAGTCATTTTCTTTCAATTGCAAATGTAACCAGTTTTTCAATGGTGTAATGGTTTAACATAGAAAACTTACCGTTGGCTCTAGATTCGAATCTATCACTCCGATTTGCAAACGGATTTCACTGAAGCTGTAACTTTCATCCCAGAACATAGTTTAGGGGCCATTACTTCTTCAACTATAGTCATTTTTCTTTCAATTGCAAACGTAACCAGTTTTTCAATGGTGTAATGGTTTAACATAGAAAACTTACCGTTGGCTCTAGATTCTAATTTATCACTCCGATTTGCAAACGGATTTCACTGAAGCTGTAACTTTCATCCCAGAACATAGTTTAGGGGCCATTACTTCTTCAACTATAGTCATTTTTCTTTCAATTGCAAACGTAACCAGTTTTTCAATGGTGTAATGGTTTAACATAGAAAACTTACCGTTGGCTCTAGATTCTAATTTATCACTCCGATTTGCAAACGGATTTCACTGAAGCTGTAACTTTCATCCCAGAACATAGTTTAGGGGCCATTACTTCTTCAACTATAGTCATTTTTCTTTCAATTGCAAACGTAACCAGTTTTTCAATGGTGTAATGGTTTAACATAGAAAACTTACCGTTGACTCTAGATTCTAATCTATCACTCCGATTTGCAAACGGATTTCACTGAAGCTGTAACTTTCATCCCAGAACATAGTTTAGGGGCCATTACTTCTTCAACTATAGTCATTTTTCTTTCAATTGCAAACGTAACCAGTTTTTCAATGGTGTAATGGTTTAACATAGAAAACTTACCGTTGGCTCTAGATTCTAATTTATCACTCCGATTTGCAAACGGATTTCACTGAAGCTGTAACTTTCATCCCAGAACATAGTTTAGGGGCCATTACTTCTTCAACTATAGTCATTTTTCTTTCAATTGCAAACGTAACCAGTTTTTCAATGGTGTAATGGTTTAACATAGAAAACTTACCGTTGGCTCTAGATTCTAATTTATCACTCCGATTTGCAAACGGATTTCACTGAAGCTGTAACTTTCATCCCAGAACATAGTTTAGGGGCCATTACTTCTTCAACTATAGTCATTTTTCTTTCAATTGCAAACGTAACCAGTTTTTCAATGGTGTAATGGTTTAACATAGAAAACTTACCGTTGGCTCTAGATTCTAATCTATCACTCCGATTTGCAAACGGATTTCACTGAAGCTGTAACTTTCATCCCAGAACATAGTTTAGGGGCCATTACTTCTTCAACTATAGTCATTTTTCTTTCAATTGCAAACGTAACCAGTTTTTCAATGGTGTAATGGTTTAACATAGAAAACTTACCGTTGACTCTAGATTCTAATCTATCACTCCGATTTGCAAACGGATTTCACTGAAGCTGTAACTTTCATCCCAGAACATAGTTTAGGGGCCATTACTTCTTCAACTATAGTCATTTTTCTTTCAATTGCAAACGTAACCAGTTTTTCAATGGTGTAATGGTTTAACCTAGAAAACTTACCGTTGGCTCTAGATTCGAATCTATCACTCCGATTTGCAAACGGATTTCACTGAAGCTGTAACTTTCATCCCAGAACATAGTTTAGGGGCCATTACTTCTTCAACTATAGTCATTTTTCTTTCAATTGCAAACGTAACCAGTTTAACATAGAATACTTACCGTTGGCTCTAGATTCTAATCTATCACTCCGATTTGCAAACGGATTTCACTGAAGCTGTAACTTTCATCCCAGAACATAGTTTAGGGGCCATTACTTCTTCAACTATAGTCATTTTTCTTTCAATTGCAAACGTAACCAGTTTTTCAATGGTGTAATGGTTTAACACAGAAAACTTACCGTTGGCTCTAGATTCTTATCTATCACTCCGATTTGCAAACGGATTTCACTGAAGCTGTAACTTTCATCCCAGAACATAGTTTAGGGGCCATTACTTCTTCAACTATAGTCATTTTTCTTTCAATTGCAAACGTAACCAGTTTTTCAATGGTGTAATGGTTTAACATAGAAAACTTACCGTTGGCTCTAGATTCTAATCTATCACTCCGATTTGCAAACGGATTTCACTGAAGCTGTAACTTTCATCCCAGAACATAGTTTAGGGGCCATTACTTCTTCAACTATAGTCATTCTTCTTTCAATTGCAAACGTAACCAGTTTTTCAATGGTGTAATGGTTTAACATAGAAAACTTACCGTTGGCTCTAGATTCTAATCTATCACTCCGATTTGCAAACGGATTTCACTGAAGCTGTAACTTTCATCCCAGAACATAGTTTAGGGGCCATTACTTCTTCAACTATAGTCATTTTTCTTGCAATTGCAAACGTAACCAGTTTTTCAATGGTGTAATGGTTTAACATAGAAAACTTACCGTTGGCTCTAGATTCTAATCTATCACTCCGATTTGCAAACGGATTTCACTGAAGCTGTAACTTTCATCCCAGAACATAGTTTAGGGGCCGTTACTTCTTCAACTATAGTCATTTTTCTTTCAACTGCAAACGTAACCAGTTTTTCAATGGTGTAATGGTTTAACCTAGAAAACTTACCGTTGGCTCTAGATTCGAATCTATCACTCCGATTTGCAAACGGATTTCACTGAAGCTGTAACTTTCATCCCAGAACATAGTTTAGGGGCCATTACTTCTTCAACTATAGTCATTTTTCTTTCAATTGCAAACGTAACCAGTTTTTCAATGGTGTAATGGTTTAACACAGAAAACTTACCGTTGGCTCTAGATTCTTATCTATCACTCCGATTTGCAAACGGATTTCACTGAAGCTGTAACTTTCATCCCAGAACATAGTTTAGGGGCCATTACTTCTTCAACTATAGTCATTTTTCTTTCAATTGCAAACGTAACCAGTTTTTCAATGGTGTAATGGTTTAACATAGAAAACTTACCGTTGGCTCTAGATTCTAATCTATCACTCCGATTTGCAAACGGATTTCACTGAAGCTGTAACTTTCATCCCAGAACATAGTTTAGGGGCCATTACTTCTTCAACTATAGTCATTCTTCTTTCAATTGCAAACGTAACCAGTTTTTCAATGGTGTAATGGTTTAACATAGAAAACTTACCGTTGGCTCTAGATTCTAATCTATCACTCCGATTTGCAAACGGATTTCACTGAAGCTGTAACTTTCATCCCAGAACATAGTTTAGGGGCCATTACTTCTTCAACTATAGTCATTTTTCTTGCAATTGCAAACGTAACCAGTTTTTCAATGGTGTAATGGTTTAACATAGAAAACTTACCGTTGGCTCTAGATTCTAATCTATCACTCCGATTTGCAAACGGATTTCACTGAAGCTGTAACTTTCATCCCAGAACATAGTTTAGGGGCCGTTACTTCTTCAACTATAGTCATTTTTCTTTCAACTGCAAACGTAACCAGTTTTTCAATGGTGTAATGGTTTAACCTAGAAAACTTACCGTTGGCTCTAGATTCGAATCTATCACTCCGATTTGCAAACGGTTTTTACTGAAGCTGTAACTTTCATCCCAGAACATAGTTTAGGGGCCATTACTTCTTCAACTATAGTCATTTTTCTTTCAATTGCAAACGTACCCAGTTTAACATAGAAAATTTACCGTTGGCTCTAGATTCTAATCTATCACTCCGATTTGCAAACGGTTTTCACTGAAGCTGTAACTTTCATCCCAGAACATAGTTTAGGGGCCATTACTTCTTCAACAATAATCATTTTTCTTTCGTTTCAAGGGTTTTTATTGATAAAATCTCAGTTATACAATAAGGTAAAACAATATAACCCCACACATGGGGAAAAGCTATATGAAATAACATTGTATATTTAACTAACAGTGTGGTTTAATTACAAAGGTTTCGCAAAAACATCGAATAGAGACAACCATATTATAATAGCAGCTATAGATTGGGGGATAAGGGGAAGGAATGGTGAGGAAAGATTGGGAGGTAAGAAGGGGGGGGGGTAGGGGAGTGGGAGGGATGAAGAACGATCCATGGGTGGACAAAGCCACAGCATGCCGATGGATCAGTCCTACGGAAAGGGAGGGTAAAGCCAGGGAAGATATAGGGGGAAGGGAAACAGACGGTGAGAATTACGCTTATTGTCAACACATACCACCAATTCTAAGAACAATTAAGAGAGAAGTCGCACCCATCCCAGGTCGCCAAAGCCAAATCATTTCTCAAAGGGGAATGGTTGTTGTCAGGGGATTTAGAATGTATGGAGAGTGTACCTGAGACCTAGATTATCTTGGTGGACAATCCAAGGATCCCAGATTTTAAAGAAGTTTTCTAATCTGTCGAAGATCTTGGCTCTAATATGTTCGGAGAGCATTGTTTTGTTGAGATCTCTAAAGACAGCGTCCACGGACAGAAGGGGTTGCTTCCACTGTGAAGCGAGGTGTCTCTTAGCTTGTGCCATGACAAATTGAATAAGTTTATGATTTGGATGTAGCACTGATTTGGGCCTGTTCCCGAGAAGAACAACTGATGGATCTAGAGTATCCCAGCATTAAACATATTTTGTTCCATATAGCTCTCCAATAGTGTTCTGCTGTGGGACACGCCCACCATATATGCCACAACTCTCCTTTCTTACGACAATGTCTAAAGCAAAGATCAGAAGTATCATGGTAAAATAAATGTAGCCTGGAGGGGGTTAGGTATATTCTATGAAATAATTTTAAAGACGTTTCTATGGATGAATAGAACATAGAGCCCCTCGTAAGGATTGAGCAACAATGAGCCCATCTCGCCTCGGAGAGGGAAATATTACATTCTTGTTCCCACTGATCCTGTACCTTTAACCTAGGCGTTATGTTTGTGTGGCATAATATAGTGTATAGCTCCGAAACAAACCCTCTATCCATGGGGCGGTTTTTGCACCTTACTTCGAATGGTGTATAGATCAAGATCTCCCCTTCTTTGACCAAGGACTGCAAGAAATTAAAGATAGAAACCAGATTGTCCATTTCTTCCCTCGGGACACCGTGGTCCCTGCTAAATTGTGCTGGGGAGGCCAATTTAAAATGGGACATATATTTGCCCAAGGTGATGAGTCCCTTTGAGATCCACCATTTAAACCTTATGATTTGTAGGCCTTTTGGGAAGTCCGGATTTTTAAATATATTAGTCATGCAAGAGGTTGGTGATTGTAATGCATAATTGAATCTTAATTTTGACCAAACTCCCAATGAGTGAGCAGCAACCGGGGATTTTTTCCTAATTATATTGGTATGGATTTTTCTGGACCACATCAGGCCTGCTAGGGATGAAGGGCCAAGAAGCCCCGACTCTATTTCCACCCAAATTGGCAGATTAGAAGATGAATTTGTTACTGCAAGCTGAGACAGCTGGGCGGCATAATAATAATTTATCAGAATCGGGGCATTCAAGCCTCCCATGTCCCGAGGCCTTGCCAGAGTTGCGTACTTGATGCGTGCTTTACGTTTTCTCCATATAAATTGTTGAATTTGCCTTTGGAGTCTCCCCAGTTCACCCTTTTTTATAGCTATGGGCAATACTCGAAATAGGTAGAGAATACGTGGTAATAGGGTCATCCTTACTGAGGTAACTCTGCCCAAAAGTGAAATTGGGTAGCTATTCCAGATTTCCAGATCATTAGATAGTTTTCTGATCATTGAGGGGTAATTTTGATCATACAATTTATGGGGATCTATGGGCAGGTTTATGCCCAAATATTTTATATATTTTGGTTGGTATTGTAGACCTAAAGAGCGTGCTAGATCTTGACCTGCTGTAGTCGAAGTATTAGACAACATTAGCTCAGATTTCTCCAAATTCAGTTTAAATCCTGAAAAGAGGGAAAATTCCTCCACCACTTTTAGTAGGGCTGGGATGGATGTTTTAGGCGAGGATAAGGTCAGCAGGATGTCGTCCGCAAACAAAGATAATTTGTATTCCTTTGAGCCTATAGTAACACCCTTTATAGAAGGGGTTCGCCTAATCATTTCAGCCAGGGGTTCGATCATCAAGGCGAAAATTGCGGGTGATAAGGGACACCCCTGCCTGGTCCCCCTCTGAATTGGGAACGACACCCTGCTGACTGCCGGCATTTTAAGGAAAGCTGTGGGAGAGGAATAGAGGACTCTTATAGCATTGAGATAATTCCCAGCAAACCCATATCTCTGAAGAACGGAGATCATGTATGGCCATTTAATCAAGTCGAAGGCCTTCTCCATGTCCAGTGCTAAAATGGCTAAACATGAAGAAGACCTCTTCGAGAAGTGTTGAATATCTACAATTTTTCGAATGTTGTCCGAAGCCTGCCTTGATGGAATAAAACCCACCTGATCTTTATGGACCAGGGCGGGTAGTATGTTATTTAGCCTAGTAGCCAGAATGGCTGTAAATAATTTATAATCTACACCTAGTAGGGATATTGGGCGGTAATTCTTTGTTAATAGGGGGTCACGTTGGGGCTTTGGAATTACTACAATTGAGGAAGCTAAGAATTCTTGGGGGGGGAGATGGCCTTTCAATATAGAATTAAAGAATTTTAGCATATGGGGAGTTAGGGTCTGCTCGAATTTTTTATAATAAAGGGCGGTTAGACCATCTGGACCCGGTGACTTAGCGTTTTTTGTTTTTTTAATGGCCTCCCTCAGTTCCTCAGATGTTATATTTTGGTTAAGCTGAGACACAGTGATAGGGGATAAAGTTTTATGGATGGTAGAGTTCAGGAATTTGATCCCACTCTCCGAGTGACTTTGGGGGTCTTGATCCTTATAAAGTTGTTTATAATAAGATAAAAATGTATCATAAATTTTATCAGGGTTAGAGGTTATTTTACCTTTATGATCTCTAATTCTGACTACTCTGTTCACGGTTTGTTGGGCTCTCAACTTCTGGGCTAGCCACCTATTGGGCTTATTTAGCTGGTCATAGGCTTTAGCGTTTGTCCAGCTCAAGGCTTTTTCGGATTCTGAATTCAAAATAGCTTCCAGTTGTGTGTTTGTATCGTGTATTTGCTTGCACAAGTACCTTGATGGGTTGTTCTGATTAAGGCAATGCAGGGTGGCTATTTTGTGCTCCAAGTTTGAAATTGCAATTCCCCTCTCTCTCTTATGTTTTGACGCTATTTTAATGAAATTACCCCTAATTACTGCTTTGTGGGCCATCCAGCATATTGCTGGAGAAACGTCTGGAGTGACATTATCTGCAAAATAGTTATCCAATGCTTTATCGATCTCCCCACAAATCTCTGGGTTGTGCAAAAAAGACTCGTTGAGTCTCCATGGGGCTCTCTGGGTCTTTGGTAATAAGGAAGTCATAGAGGTTAAGACTGGATCATGGTCTGACCAAGGACATAGAAGGTGTCTTGAGTATGCCATGTTAGGAATGCAGTGAGAGGATAGCAATACCAGGTCTATTCGTGAGTACGAGTTGTGAGGAGCTGAATAGAAAGAATAGCCTTTTCGATTACCATTATGTTCTCTCCAAGAGTCCACCAACGCATATTGTTTCAGTATGTTGTCAAAGTAGGCCTTGTTTTTCTTAGCCTCAGAAGGACGGGCAGGGAAGGTCTTATCTAGGGAGTCATTGGGGGCCATATTAAAGTCTCCTAGCCAAATTATTGAATCGTATTTTAATGTTAACAAAATTTCGGAGATCTTGCTAATGGTTGAGTGGACTAGGTTTGGTGGAGCATATATATTGACTATACATAGGGTCCCATTCTGAAAGCTTCCCAAAATAATATTGAAGGTTCCCTGTTCGTCTTCCATGTGTGTGGTGACTTCCATAGGGAAAGAATTAGATAGAAATGTGGCTACCCCTCTTTGCTTTTTATGGAAATTGGACATGTACACCCTAGTATAATTTTTGTGGAATAATTTTGGGAAGGAGTTTCTTGAGAAATGGGTTTCTTGTATAGCCAGTATATCGGGTTGTGATTGAGAGTAGTAGGTGAATGCCTTGCGCCGTTTTTGTGGAGAGTTAAATCCCCTGACATTATGGGAAATTATGTTAACTGATCTCGTGGCCATTTTCCCTTTATCTGACTGTGATACGGAATAGCTCCAGCACCTGGGGGCACCGACTTTCTCTCAGACTTTTTGTAGGTAGTAACATTGGGTGGTAGTAAAACATATTGTGGACCCTTCTCACCACGTGGGTCCGAAGCTTTCTGAATAAAATAAAATAAATTCAGACGTGAATGCGCTGCACAATGGTGCAGAATCAATGCAAGCGGGAGAACCCACACAAGAATAGGCTCTCCAACTGGCATTTTGTAGTGGGGGACAACTATGGTTTCCAGCATCAGATCGTGGTTAGAAATAAAATGCTTTTAATGGACTGAATATAGGGCAGGAACAAGCTAGAGAATACTCAGGCCTAGCCTTCGCATTTCTCCAGTAGGCTCAAGCAAAACAATGCCTGGCTCTTAATCAAAAACTCAAAATTGCTTCAAAGTTACATCATACATCAGCAATGCTTATTCTATCAAAAGACAGTATATTAACCCCTAATGGGCATTTATACGGCACTTATCATAAGGTAAAAGTTTATACCTGGAGGAAAAAAGCTAAGGTAAACACGTCAAACAGTCAACGACAAGGTGAACAATAAACAAGGGTCACATACCAAGGTCCACGTGACCGAAGATGAGAGTTAATGCTACTAATCAGGTATTAGAAGTGGGCCCAACATCATAAAGGGGCCCATACTTCCTAAGAAAAATAACTTTGCCTTTAGAGCATTGTGTCGAAAAGAAGCATAGTGAATGGTGGGGCCAACATCATAAAGTGGCCCACCATAAGCAAACAACAAGAAGGCCCAGAGGAGTCTTAAGGGGGTCAGGTTGGGGGCCCCATTTCAATGGCAAGTGATCTTGGGCGAAACTTGGATCCTCTTGTCGTGTTCCAGATTCTAGTTGGTCTTTGAGGCCTCTGATCTTTAGGAGATTGTGTTGAGGACGGAGGAAGAGTAAATGGAATATTTAGTTCGTTTAAAGCTGCTGCCGCATCAGTTGGGGTCTTGCAGTTATAGAGTTTACCCCCGATTTTAAAAGATAGGAGGAATGGAAATCCCCACTTGTAGCGTATGGTTTTCTTCTGAAGGGCCTGTGTGTATGGTCGCATGTCCCTTCTTTTTGCAATGGTGGAAGGGGCCAGGTCGGCATACAGCTGAACCGTGGGTGGGACCCCGGGTAAGTTATCCATATCCCGTGCGGCCATTAATATCTTGTCACGCAGGTCCTCCGCTGACAATTTAGCGATTATGTCTCTCGGTAGATCTGGGTTGCGAGGTTTTGCTATTGCCCTGTGAATGCGTACTATTCTCATAGATGCCGCATCGTCCGGGGGCAGAATGGTTTCAAACAGTTTATTTGCAACCCCCTCAAAATCAGAACAGGACTCAGGCAAACCGCGAATGCGGATATTCGCTCTCCTACTTCTGTTCTCCAGATCCTCAAGCTTGGCCTCGTGGGCATCTAGGCGGTCATCATGTGCATCTATGGCCTCTCTATCAACATTGAGTGCACCCACTATCTCGTCAGCTTGGGACTCTAATGTGTTCACCCTCTGGCCAATTTCCGCAATCTGCTGGGACAATTCCGTAACTGCTTCACGAAGTTCCGTACGGAGTTCCGTACGGAATACGGATTTCATTAGCGCTACTAGCTCCTCCGCCGTCATACCTGTTACAGCAAGCCCCGGTGATGGTATTACCTGCGGAGGGGTCCTCTGGGTCGGCTCCGGGCTATGGACACCCTGTGATTGGTCCTGGGGAGCCTGTTGATCCGGCTGAGGAGATGCAGGCAGCGGGGCCTTGGCTCCATGCTGAGGCTGGGCGGCCATCTTGGAGAAAGGTCTCTTGTATTTGAAAGGCGAAAGCAAGGGTTTCACGGTCGCACGGCTTCTTAGTGGGTATTCTTGAGAGGCTCTTTGCATTGCTAGGGTGCTGAGCTTTCAGGCGAGGTGCTTCATGCCCCGATCAGACTTCTAGAAGTGTCACAATCCGGCTGGAAAACAGGAGCTCACAGGGAACACGTCTTCTCCCTGCAGCGCCTCTCTAGCGCCCCATCATTTTTCTTTCAATTGCAAACGTAACCAGTTTTTCAATGGTGTAATGGTTTAACATAGAAAACTTACCGTTGGCTCTAGATTCTAATCTATCACTCCGATTTGCAAACGGATTTCACTGAAGCTGTAACTTTCATCCCAGAACATAGTTTAGGGGCCATTACTTCTTCAACTATAGTCATTTTTCTTTCAATTGCAAACGTAACCAGTTTTTCAATGGTGTAATGGTTTAACATAGAAAACTTACCGTTGGCTCTAGATTCTAATCTATCACTCCGATTTGCAAACGGATTTCACTGAAGCTGTAACTTTCATCCCAGAACATAGTTTAGGGGCCATTACTTCTTCAACTATAGTCATTTTTCTTTCAATTGCAAACGTAACCAGTTTTTCAATGGTGTAATGGTTTAACATAGAAAACTTACTGTTGGCTCTAGATTCGAATCTATCTCTCCGATTTGCAAACGGATTTCACTGAAGCTGTAACTTTCATCCCAGAACATAGTTTAGGGCCCATTACTTCTTCAACTATAGTCATTTTTCTTTCAATTGCAAACGTAACCAGTTTTTCAATGGTGTAATGGTTTAACATAGAAAACTTACCGTTGGCTCTAGATTCTAATCTATCACTCCGATTTGCAAACGGATTTCACTGAAGCTGTAACTTTCATCCCAGAACATAGTTTAGGGGACATTACTTCTTCAACTATAGTCATTTTTCTTTCAATTGCAAACGTAACCAGTTTTTCAATGGTGTAATGGTTTAACATAGAAAACTTACCGTTGGCTCTAGATTCTAATCTATCACTCCGATTTGCAAACGGATTTCACTGAAGCTGTAACTTTCATCCCAGAACATAGTTTAGGGGCCATTACTTCTTCAACTATAGTCATTTTTCTTTCAATTGCAAACGTAACCAGTTTTTCAATAGTGTAATGGTTTAACATAGAAAACTTACCGTTGGCTCTAGATTCTAATCTATCACTCCGATTTGCAAACGGATTTCACTGAAGCTGTAACTTTCATCCTAGAACATTGTTTAGGGGCCATTACTTCTTCAACTATAGTCATTTTTCTTTCAATTGCAAACTTAACCAGTTTTTCAATGGTCTAATAGTTTAACATAGAAAACTTACCGTTGGCTCTAGATTCTAATCTATCACTCCGATTTGCAAACGGATTTCACTGAAGCTGTAACTTTCATCCCAGAACATAGTTTAGGGGCCATTACTTCTTCAACTATAGTCATTTTTCTTTCGTTTCAAGGGTTTTTATTAAAGAATCTTAAATGAACAAACAAACGTTAAGCAATAAATGACCCCACACACGGGGTAACAATCTTATAAATAATCAGCATTGGGTCAAAAGCCGTGGTCATGCATTAACAAAACAGAAAAAGTAGTCTAAAGATGACTGGCATGCCCAAATACAAGTTGCTTAAAATATCTAAAAGACACAAGAAGGTAAGGGGAGTGGAAGGGGGAAAAATAAGGGAAAAGGGGGAAAGGGAAGATAGGAAATGGGAAATGGGGGATGGAGGTAGAAGGGAGGAACCATGGGTGGGTATTCCACATCATGCCAATGGTGCCGCCCAGCGGTTAGAGAAAGGAGAGAAGAGGAAGGTGGGGGAAAGGGGGTAAAGGACGGTGAGGTGTCCCGCTAAGGACTTGACAAGCCACTACCATTGTTAAAAAGGGAGGATTGCATACTATACCCAAACATATCTGCCAAACCATAAGTAGTAGAAGTGAGTGTCAGGAGATTAGAACGAGTGGAGAGTGTATCTGAGGCCTGTATTGTCTTGGAATTGAATCCATGGGTCCCATATTTTAAAGAAAATCTCCAGTCTATCGAATACCTTGGCCCTTATATGCTCGGAGAGCATGGTTTTATTTAAGTCTCGAAGAGTCATTTTTCTTTCAATTGCAAACGTAACCAGTTTTTCAATGGTGTAATAGTTTAACATAGAAAACTTACCGTTGGCTCTAGATTCTAATCTATCACTCCGATTTGCAAACGGATTTCACTGAAGCTGTAACTTTCATCCCAGAACATAGTTTAGGGACCATTACTTCTTCAACTATAGTCATTTTTCTTTCAATTGCAAACGTAACCAGTTTTTCAATGGTGTAATGGTTTAACATAGAAAACTTACCGTTGGCTCTAGATTCTAATCTATCACTCCGATTTGCAAACGGATTTCACTGAAGCTGTAACTTTCATCCCAGAACATAGTTTAGGGGCCATTACTTCTTCAACTATAGTCATTTTTCTTTCAATTGCAAATGTAACCAGTTTTTCAATGGTGTAATGGTTTAACATAGAAAACTTACCGTTGGCTCTAGATTCTAATCTATCACTCCGATTTGCAAACGGATTTCACTGAAGCTGTAACTTTCATCCCAGAACATAGTTTAGGGGCCATTACTTCTTCAACTATAGTCATTTTTCTTTCAATTGCAAACGTAACCAGATTTTCAATGGTGTAATGGTTTAACATAGAAAACTTACCGTTGGCTCTAGATTCGAATCTATCACTCCGATTTGCAAACAGATTTCACTGAAGCTGTAACTTTCATCCAAGAACATAGTTTAGGGGCCATTACTTCTTCAACTATAGTCATTTTTCTTTCAATTGCAAACGTAACCAGTTTTTCAATGGTGTAATGGTTTAACATAGAAAGCTTACCGTTGGCTCTAGATTCTAATCTATCACTCCGATTTGCAAACGGATTTCACTGAAGCTGTAACTTTCATCCCAGAACATAGTTTAGGGGCCATTACGTCTTCAACTATAGTCATTTTTCTTTCAATTGCAAACGTAACCAGTTTTTCAATGGTGTAATGGTTTAACATAGAAAACTTACCGTTGGCTCTAGATTCTAATCTATCACTCCGATTTGCAAACGGATTTCACTGAAGCTGTAACTTTCATCCCAGAACATAGTTTAGGGGCCATTACTTCTTCAACTATAGTCATTTTTCTTTCAATTGCAAACGTAACCAGTTTTTCAATGGTGTAATGGTTTAACATAGAAAACTTACCGTTGGCTCTAGATTCTAATCTATCACTCCGATTTGCAAACGGATTTCACTGAAGCTGTAACTTTCATCCCAGAACATAGTTTAGGGGCCATTACTTCTTCAACTATAGTCATTTTTCTTTCAATTGCAAACGTAACCAGTTTTTCAATGGTGTAATGGTTTAACATAGAAAACTTACCGTTGGCTCTACATCCTAATCTATCACACCGATTTGCAAACGGATTTCACTGAAGCTGTAACTTTCATCCCAGAACATAATTTAGGGGCCATTACTTCTTCAACTATAGTCATTTTTCTTTCAATTGCAAACGTAACCAGTTTTTCAATGGTGTAATGGTTTAACATAGAAAACTTACCGTTGGCTCTAGATTCTAATCTATCTCTCCGATTTGCAAACGGATTTCACTGAAGCTGTAACTTTCATCCCAGAACATAGTTTAGGGGCCATTACTTCTTCAACTATAGTCATTTTTCTTTCAATTGAAAACGTAACCAGTTTTTCAATGGTGTAATGGTTTAACATAGAAAACTTACCGTTGGCTCTAGATTCTAATCTATCTCTCTGATTTGCAAACGGATTTCACTGAAGCTGTAACTTTCATCCCAGAACATAGTTTAGGGGCCATTACTTCTTCAACTATAGTCATTTTTCTTTCAATTGCAAACGTAACCAGTTTTTCAATGGTGTAATGGTTTAACATAGAAAACTTACCGTTGGCTCTAGATCCTAATCTATCACACCGATTTGCAAACGGATTTCACTGAAGCTGTAACTTTCATCCCAGAACATAATTTAGGGGCCATTACTTCTTCAACTATAGTCATTTTTCTTTCAATTGCAAACGTACCCAGTTTTTCAATGGTGTAATGGTTTAACATAGAAAACTTACCGTTGGCTCTAGATTCTAATCTATCTCTCCGATTTGCAAACGGATTTCACTGAAGCTGTAACTTTCATCCCAGAACATAGTTTAGGGGCCATTACTTCTTCAACTATAGTCATTTTTCTTTCAATTGCAAACATAACCAGTTTTTCAATGGTGTAATGGTTTAACATAGAAAACTTCCCGTTGGCTCTAGATTCTAATCTATCACTCCGATTTGCAAACGGATTTCACTGAAGCTGTAACTTTCATCCCAGAACATAGTTTAGGGGCCATTACTTCTTCAACTATAGTCATTTTTCTTTCAATTGCAAACGTAACCAGTTTTTCAATGGTGTAATGGTTTAACATAGAAAACTTACCGTTGGCTCTAGATTCGAATCTATCACTCCGATTTGCAAACGGATTTCACTGAAGCTGTAACTTTCATCCCAGAACATAGTTTAGGGGCCATTACTTCTTCAACTATAGTCATTTTTCTTTCAATTGCAAACGTAACCAGTTTTTCAATGGTGTAATGGTTTAACATAGAAAACTTACCGTTGGCTCTAGATTCTAATTTATCACTCCGATTTGCAAACGGATTTCACTGAAGCTGTAACTTTCATCCCAGAACATAGTTTAGGGGCCATTACTTCTTCAACTATAGTCATTTTTCTTTCAATTGCAAACGTAACCAGTTTTTCAATGGTGTAATGGTTTAACATAGAAAACTTACCGTTGGCTCTAGATTCTAATTTATCACTCCGAGTTGCAAACGGATTTCACTGAAGCTGTAACTTTCATCCCAGAACATAGTTTAGGGGCCATTACTTCTTCAACTATAGTCATTTTTCTTTCAATTGCAAACGTAACCAGTTTTTCAATGGTGTAATGGTTTAACATAGAAAACTTACCGTTGGCTCTAGATTCTAATCTATCACTCCGATTTGCAAACGGATTTCACTAAAGCTGTAACTTTCATCCCAGAACATAGTTTAGGGGCCATTACTTCTTCAACTATAGTCATTTTTCTTTCAATTGCAAACGTAACCAGTTTTTCAATGGTGTAATGGTTTAACATAGAAAACTTACCGTTGGCTCTAGATCCTAATCTATCACACCGATTTGCAAACGGATTTCACTGAAGCTGTAACTTTCATCCCAGAACATAGTTTAGGGGCCATTACTTCTTCAACTATAGTCATTTTTCTTTCAATTGCAAACATAACCAGTTTTTCAATGGTGTAATGGTTTAACATAGAAAACTTCCCGTTGGCTCTAGATTCTAATCTATCACTCCGATTTGCAAACGGATTTCACTGAAGCTGTAACTTTCATCCCAGAACATAGTTTAGGGGCCATTACTTCTTCAACTATAGTCATTTTTCTTTCAATTGCAAACGTAACCAGTTTTTCAATGGTGTAATGGTTTAACATAGAAAACTTACCGTTGGCTCTAGATTCGAATCTATCACTCCGATTTGCAAACGGATTTCACTGAAGCTGTAACTTTCATCCCAGAACATAGTTTAGGGGCCATTACTTCTTCAACTATAGTCATTTTTCTTTCAATTGCAAACGTAACCAGTTTTTCAATGGTGTAATGGTTTAACATAGAAAACTTACCGTTGGCTCTAGATTCTAATTTATCACTCCGATTTGCAAACGGATTTCACTGAAGCTGTAACTTTCATCCCAGAACATAGTTTAGGGGCCATTACTTCTTCAACTATAGTCATTTTTCTTTCAATTGCAAACGTAACCAGTTTTTCAATGGTGTAATGGTTTAACATAGAAAAGAGGGGCGTGGCTTGACGCTGGAGCTGGATGGTTGTCTGAGCCTGTAGCTCCTGCTGTCTTCACCCTAAAAAGCTACTCCACAGCGCACTAAGAAGCCTCATTTTACTCAGGAAGATGGGTGAACATGCAGAGGACCCACAGGAATGGATTACAGCGAGACCCAAGCGGAATTACAGGTCCCCTCTGCCCCGCAAACTGACTGACTTCTTCCAGGAGGAGGATATCCAAGATGGCCCCCGGCACTACAGGCCTAGCTCCAGGCATGATGCAGACTACAGGACACCGCCGCCTGTGACCCAGAGGAATCGCTTTGCAGCTTTCCAGACTCCCTATCGAAGGGGCAACAGAGCGGACTACCTGGGGGACCTCAGTGAGGAAGATGAAGCCGCTACAGGTACCGCTGACAACAGGGACAGAAGCCCCAGGCAGGCCTCCATATCCCGCACGGAGAACGCGGAATTTCGTAACTCCAATTCGGAATTCCGGAAAATGGATCCGGAATTCCGGAAAAACATTCTGGAACCCAGGAAAGATGACACAACAAGGTCCCAGGTAGGACAGATTCCTCTATCCTCCCCTCACACACATACCCAAGCATCTGATCAGCTCCCTCATCCATCCATCCACCCCTCACCACCGATGGCATTTACAGACCCCCTGATGTCATTCTCTGCCACAGACCAGCCCATGACTCAAACCTTTTTTAAAGATTTCATGATATCTTTCAGTAGCATTTTAAGAAAGGACTCTATGGAAATAAGGGCTGATATGCACGCTTTGGTGGGCCACCTGACCGTATACACTAAGGAAACAGACCATAGGCTGGCCAGGTTGGAACACAGGATTGTGGAGATGACAGCAGCACACAATTCATTGGTGGATGCTCACAAAGAACTTGTAAAGGAGAATAGGCAGATGAAGGAAAAAATAGCTGATGGGGAGGATAGAAACAGGAGAAACAACCTGAAGATCAGAGGGATCCCAGAGACAGTACAGAATGATGATTTAAAGGACTACGTCATGGACATTATCAAAGTCACCTGTCCTAACATACCTAAAAATGAGCTTGTAGTGGACAGAGCCCATAGGCTACCCAAGCCATCCCACATCGCCAAACATCTGCCTAGAGATGTCATTACAAGGATACATTTTTTCCACGTAAAGGAACAGCTGCTGGGAGCCACTAGGAAAGGGCAAAAGCTTCCTGACCCGTATCAGAACTTGGCGTTATATCAGGATCTGTCACAAGCTACCCTCTCAACCAGACGCGGATTCTCGCAGATTACTGCCTCTTTGAGAAACAAGAGAATCGACTACTCATGGGGATTCCCCCCAAAGCTGATCATAAGAGACGGAGGGGAGACACACGTGATCAGGAATCCAACAGAGGGACAGGACCTCTTATCTAGATGGAATATCCCACTTTTTGTATCTAAAGACTCAAGTAAAGACAAACCTTATCGCCCACCTCTATTGCCTAAGCCTACTGCTATGGACACCACTCTTCCTATCACACCAGACAAGGCAGCAACAAGTGAGGCTTCGACAAAAGGCTGAATCGGGGTGATCAGCCAGGAACTTTGTCCCCCTCACATTTGTTTTTTCCCCTGGGACTGATTTTTCTCTCCCTACAGGTGGAAAAACCACTTGAAGTCCACACTGGTGGACTCTACTGAATTGGTCACCTGAACTGAACTCTAATCTGACCAATCTGTTTTGTTTTGTTTACACTGTTAGTGTTCTCACTATTTTCTCACCTACTTTTTTCTCTCCTTTTTTTTTCAGTAGTGCTATTGAGAGGTAGAACCGGATGCCTCTCATTGTACTATTACTTTGGTTATTTCTATATAGGTCAATGTCCCGACTAACCTTGTTTCCCTCCACCAGAGTAGAGTTAAAAAGTTTCATCAGAGATGCTCCAGAGCCTGCCTGCGGGAATCCCAATCAATGGTATGATTTAATTGTGATGCAATATACATGGTGTAATGGCTGAGAAATGTAATCTCCTCTCAGTTAATGTGAGAGGCCTCAATTCTTTCAGGAAGCGATACCTCTTACAGAAACTGATTAAGGAACAAAAGGCAGATATTATATGTGTTCAAGAATCTCACCTGAACAAAAATGCAGCGAAAAAATACAAATTATTTCAGTTTACCAATATATTTCACTCTACATTACAGAATAATAAGAAAAAAGCTGGGACTTTCATAGCAGTTAGGGACTCTCTGGGACTAGTGGTAAAAGACACATACTCAAGTGAGGATGGTAGAATGGTAATGATAACTGGACAATTGAACTCTAAGGATTACACTTTTGTGAACCTATATGCCCCCAACCAACACCAGACTAAATTTATCAATTCAAAACTCAAAAAAATAACAAATTTCAAGAAAGGATATCTTTTTATCTCTGGAGATCTGAACTCCATAACAGACCCACAGTTAGATTGTACTTCCAAATTAAGAACTAAACACTCCACTTTACAACCAATTTTGACAAAAAACGAGCTATTTGACACTTGGAGGTGTATTCACCCCAAGGAGAAACAGTTCACATTCTACTCTACCATTCATAAATCCTTCACTCGTATTGACCATTGCCTAACAGACCAATTTACCTTGCCACTAGTCTCAGAGATGGAAATTGGTACTAGAGTGTGGTCAGACCACTCACCTCTCATAGTGAAATTTCATATCCAGAACTCTGTGAAACAACAGTATACATGGAGACTTAACAAATACATCCTTCACTCCGAACACACTTCCCCTATAATCAAAAAGGAACTAATAGAGTATTTCAAACTCAATGACACAGGAGATATATCCAACTCTACTCTTTGGAATGCTCATAAAGCATTTATCAGAGGAACCTTTATTAAGTTGAGTGCCATTCATAACAAAAAAGTTAGGGAACAAACTAACATCTTATTAGACAAAATTAAATCACTAGAGAAAGAAATATACAACAATCACAAGAATGAACTCATACCCCAACTAGAGGAAACTAGACAGACCCTAGCAGACAAATTGTACTACCAGTACGACAAATGGCAAACCACATTAAAACAAAATTGGTACTATAATAATAATAGAGCAGGGAAGGCCATGGCCCAAAAAATTAAGGGAAAAAGAATTCGTCAGAGAATTATTAAAATCACACACCCCAAAACAAAAATAGAAGTCCACCACCCCAAAGATATTGTAAACGCCCTGGCAGAGTACTATGAAGCCCTTTATAACCTCGAAAAGGACCCAAACACCCACACCCCATTACCACAGGAAATAGAACTATACCTTGATAAAGTAAATCTCCCCTCCCTAACAGAATTTGAGCAAAATTACCTAGCAACTCCCTTCACAGAGCAAGAAACAATAGCAGCAATAGGATCCCTAAAGAAAGACAAAGCCCCAGGACCAGACGGTTTTATTAACGATTATTTTAAAAAATTTATTTCTATCCTAGTAACCCCCCTAACAAATATGTTTAATGAAGCAGCTACTAAAGGCAATTTCCCTAGAGAATCACTTTCGGCACTAATAACTACAATCCCCAAGGAAGGTAAGGACCCCTCTGACCCTAGTAATTATAGGCCCATCTCCCTACTAAACACTGACATAAAACTATACGCCCGAATAATAGCTAATAGGTTATCTCCCCTTATGCCCCAAATTATCCATCCAGATCAGGTAGGGTTTACAAAGAATAGGTCGACTAGTGATGGCACTCGCAAGGTTTTATCTCTGATCCACAGAGTGGGGCTCTGTCGGACGCCTACCCTCCTTGTCTCCTTGGACGCGGAGAAGGCGTTCGACAGAGTCAATTGGCTGTACCTTTCCAAGGTGCTCACCAAATTTGGTATCCCTGCCTTCTTACACAAGGCCATTTTAGCCCTATACACCCACCCATCTGCCAGAGTCCTATCATCAGGCACACTATCTCTACCCTTCGATATTAAAAACGGTACCCGTCAAGGTTGCCCCCTCTCACCCCTAATATTCAATTTAACGATTGAACCGCTCGCTCAAAGAATCAGAGACAATTCACAAATTTTTGGCATTAAAAACAAACAAACCATACATAAAATGGGTTTATACGCTGATGATGTGATCCTCCTCCTCCAGAAACCACTTGTATCACTGCCAAATGCTCAATTGGAACTAGAAGAGTTCTCCAAAATCTCATATTACAAATTAAATAAGAATAAGACAACCATTCTCCCATGTTTTATCCCACAGAAAGATAGGGATATCTTAAAAAGCTCTTGTGAATTCTTATGGAATGACACTGTCATAAAATACCTAGGAATCTATATAACACCCACACTAAATAATATCTATAAAGAAAACTACGCCCCATGGTTAAAAAAATTCAAAGAGAAACTGGAAGATCTTGCAAAAGTAGAATACTCCTGGCTGGGAAGGAATGCAGCCTTTAAAATGTTCATTCTTCCCCAACTTCTATACCTCTTTAGAAACTTGCCTATAAAAGTACCCCAAACCTTCTTCAACACCCTACAAAAAGCTCTTAATCAATTTATATTATTAAACAAAAAATCCAGGTTTTCCAACAAAATATTAATGATGGATACTGCTAATTTGGGCCTAGGTGTCCCCAACCTGGAATTCTATTATAAGGCTACAATAATGGATCAGTCCAGGGCAGTCTGGCTCGGGGATAACACAAAACAATGGTTCTCGATTGAAGAGGATCAACTTAGCTATGGAGACTACAAATTGTTTCTTGGAGCCAGACTGGCCTGGAAAACTAGACAGACCATCCAGAACCCATTAACAATTAACACACTTAGAATTTGGAAGGAACTAACCGCTCTGTGCAAAAAGGACGTTTTATCCATAGAGTCTGACACACCCTTAATCACTCTCCAAACTTTAATAAATAATTTAAATTTACAAACCTGGACAGATTCTGGTATTAACTCCATAGAAGATCTCCTTGATAACACAGAACTGAGACCATTTGAATTTTTCACTCAGACCTATGGTCTCCCACCAACAGAACTCCCCACATATAGGAAAATCAGTAAATTCTGTAAATATCACCCGTACAGCCCTGTATCTCTGACCCCACAAATTAGTAAAATTATCCACCCTCAGGGTTCACACTATAAGGGAACATCTATTTTCTACAAAACCTTACTAAAAATGAAAGATTCCACTCCACAATGGCAACTAGATAGTTGGCAGGAGTATCTCCAAACTGAGATAGACATGGAAGAATGGGAAAAGGTCTTGAGATCAGTAAAGAAGTCTTCACACTGTGTGAGACACTTTGAAGGCTTACTAAAGAGCATTTGGCAGTGGTACATGACACCTGAGAGGATTTCCAAGTTTGACATGAAGGCATCACCCTTGTGTTGGAGGGGGTGCAACCGGACGGGTACCGTAGGGCACATCTTATGGGACTGCCCCAAACTGAAGAAACTCAGAACAGATATAGGAGTCTTCTTGGGACAATTACCTATGTCCATACATCCTATACCCTCTGGTATGGCACTGTTGCATTTAGGAACCATGGATCTGCCACCCCAGGAAAGATTGATCTATAATCACATCTTTATAACTATCAGGAATCAATTAGCTTTCAACTGGAAATCAAAAGTCATCCCAACAATCGGAGAAATCCTGCGTATTGTTGATTCAAATCTTATTGCAGAGAAATCCTGGGCGATTAGATGTGGAAACCTGGGTGCTTTCCTGGAGGTGGCTGCTCTGTGGCCTGTTGCATACAGGGAATCCAAACTAATGGAATTTTAGTTCTGTGGTCTCTTTGATAAGAGGTACTCTCATGTGTAACTCTCATGTATGACTTTAATGTACTAAGGGGATCCTCGCAGGTAAGGCTCTGTTGCTCACTTATCTTAATATAGGTAGATTTCTCTTGCTCTGGAAACACAATCGGGACATTCTACATAGTTTGATGTGTAGTTTAGTTTTAGATGTAGTATATACAACAAAAATAACTGATATGACAGCTACTCATACACAATTGGAGTCATAACAACTGTTAGTTAGTCAGTTAGGAATCTTCTTCTTCCCTTTCTCCTACCTGGACGAAACACTGCAGCTCTGGCAGACCTATGAGACTCCTTAGTTGAGGATCCGCTCCCTGGAATCTCTGTAGGGTGGTTAAAATCCCCCATTTTCCAGGTCGAGAGGATCCTTGACGGATCTGTTACACAGCTTTCTCCACTGCTGGAGCTGTGGTTGAACTACAGTATCCTAGGGAATACATAATTCCAACTTTAGTAACTATGGAAGTAATTTAAAGCATCGCTTAGACAAAACAGAGATATGCCATTTAAACGTGGTTACGTAAAAATTTGATTATTCTTTTTGACAAAATTAATAATTATTAAACTCTTAGCATAATAGGTTTAGATATCATAAAAAAATGAGTACAGATCCAAGAGATCCTTCTGTTATTCCTATCTGTAGATTAAACATAGTTTCAATTACTTTAAACAATATATAGGTTATTTGATAAGTTAACCTCACATCAGACTTCTCACCAGCTCTATTTCTTTCCAACCAAACCCGGTTAGAATACA
Source organism: Hyperolius riggenbachi (assembly GCF_040937935.1). Taxonomy (NCBI): domain Eukaryota; kingdom Metazoa; phylum Chordata; class Amphibia; order Anura; family Hyperoliidae; genus Hyperolius; species Hyperolius riggenbachi. The sequence goes on along the minus strand of NW_027152354.1, from coordinate 351,620 downwards.
TTTACCATCTGGTTAGATACCCTCAATCTCAGGTACTTGCTTACTCCCTCACTGGGAAATATCCACACCTAGGTGGAGAACTGGTAAAATCAGACATATTTCCAAAAAAACGGAAATGCAGTTTCAAGGACTGTGTGTGAGATCCTGCGCTGGTAGCGGATTTCTACACACAGTGATCCACTTAACTTACACCTTACAATCTGCATCCAAACCTCCTTCTACCACCTCATATCAACTCCACACCAATAAAATACTCCTGCATAACTCCTACCTACCCTCTAACCAGACTATTCTTCTTATTTTATCTGTTATATAAATTTCTGTACTACAGATATGTTGTTAACTGTTATACTGTATTCATTTATATAGCTGTACAAATATGAATACATAATCACTAATGCCTGTAATGCAATAACTTGTTATGTAAAACTTCAATAAAAATTAATGTACTTGGTTTAACATAGAAAACTTACCGTTGGCTCTAGATTCTAATTTATCACTCCGATTTGCAAACGGATTTCACTGAAGCTGTAACTTTCATCCCAGAACATAGTTTAGGGGCCATTACTTCTTCAACTATAGTCATTTTTCTTTCAATTGCAAACGTAACCAGTTTTTCAATGGTGTAATGGTTTAACATAGAAAACTTACCGTTGGCTCTAGATTCTAATCTATCACTCCGATTTGCAAACGGATTTCACTGAAGCTGTAACTTTCATCCCAGAACATAGTTTAGGGGCCATTACTTCTTCAACTATAGTCATTTTTCTTTCAATTGCAAACGTAACCAGTTTTTCAATGGTGTAATGGTTTAACATAGAAAACTTACCGTTGGCTCTAGATCCTAATCTATCACACCGATTTGCAAACGGATTTCACTGAAGCTGTAACTTTCATCCCAGAACATAATTTAGGGGCCATTACTTCTTCAACTATAGTCATTTTTCTTTCAATTGCAAACGTAACCAGTTTTTCAATGGTGTAATGGTTTAACATAGAAAACTTACCGTTGGCTCTAGATCCTAATCTATCACACCGATTTGCAAACGGATTTCACTGAAGCTGTAACTTTCATCCCAGAACATAGTTTAGGGGCCATTACTTCTTCAACTATAGTCATTTTTCTTTCAATTGAAAACGTAACCAGTTTTTCAATGGTGTAATGGTTTAACATAGAAAACTTACCGTTGGCTCTAGATTCTAATCTATCACTCCGATTTGCAAACGGATTTCACTGAAGCTGTAACTTTCATCCCAGAACATAGTTTAGGGCCATTACTTCTTCAACTATAGTCATTTTTCTTTCAATTGCAAACGTAACCAGTTTTTCAATGGTGTAATGGTTTAACATAGAAAACTTACCGTTGGCTCTAGATCCTAATCTATCACACCGATTTGCAAACGGATTTCACTGAAGCTGTAACTTTCATCCCAGAACATAATTTAGGGGCCATTACTTCTTCAACTATAGTCATTTTTCTTTCAATTGCAAACGTAACCAGTTTTTCAATGGTGTAATGGTTTAACATAGAAAACTTACCGTTGGCTCTAGATTCGAATCTATCACTCCAATTTGCAAACGGATTTCACTGAAGCTGTAACTTTCATCCCAGAACATAGTTTAGGGGCCATTACTTCTTCAACTATAGTCATTTTTCTTTCAATTGCAAACGTACCCAGTTTAACATAGAAAATTTACCGTTGGCTCTAGATTCTAATCTATCACTCTGATTTGCAAACGGATTTCACTGAAGCTGTAACTTTCATCCCAGAACATAGTTTAGGGGCCATTACTTCTTCAACAATAATCATTTTTCTTTCGTTTCAAGGGTTTTTATTGATAAAATCTCAGTTATACAATAAGGTAAAACAATATAACCCCACACATGGGGAAAAGCTATATGAAATAACATTGTATATTTAACTAACAGTGTGGTTTAATTACAAAGGTTTCGCAAAAACATCGAATAGAGACAACCATATTATAATAGCAGCTATAGAGTGGGGGATAAGGGGAAGGAATGGTGAGGAAAGATTGGGAGGTAAGAAGGGGGGGGGTAGGGGAGTGGGAGGGATGAAGAACGATCCATGGGTGGACAAAGCCACAGCATGCCGATGGATCAGTCCTACGGAAAGGGAGGGTAAAGCCAGGGAAGATATAGGGGGAAGGGAAACAGACGGTGAGAATTACGCTTATTGTCAACACATACCACCAATTCTAAGAACAATTAAGAGAGAAGTCGCACCCATCCCAGGTCGCCAAAGCCAAATCATTTCTCAAAGGGGAATGGTTGTTGTCAGGGGATTTAGAATGTATGGAGAGTGTACCTGAGACCTAGATTATCTTGGTGGACAATCCAAGGATCCCAGATTTTAAAGAAGTTTTCTAATCTGTCGAAGATCTTGGCTCTAATATGTTCGGAGAGCATTGTTTTGTTGAGATCTCTAAAGACAGCGTCCACGGACAGAAGGGGTTGCTTCCACTGTGAAGCGAGGTGTCTCTTAGCTTGTGCCATGACAAATTGAATAAGTTTATGATTTGGATGTAGCACTGATTTGGGCCTGTTCCCGAGAAGAACAACTGATGGATCTAGAGGTATCTGTTTGCCCAGCATTAAACATATTTTGTTCCATATAGCTCTCCAATAGTGTTCTGCTGTGGGACACGCCCACCATATATGCCACAACTCTCCTTTCTTACGACAATGTCTAAAGCAAAGATCAGAAGTATCATGGTAAAATAAATGTAGCCTGGAGGGGGTTAGGTATATTCTATGAAATAATTTTAAAGACGTTTCTATGGATGAATAGAACATAGAGCCCCTCGTAAGGATTGAGCAACAATGAGCCCATCTCGCCTCGGAGAGGGAAATATTACATTCTTGTTCCCACTGATCCTGTACCTTTAACCTAGGCGTTATGTTTGTGTGGCATAATATAGTGTATAGCTCCGAAACAAACCCTCTATCCATGGGGCGGTTTTTGCACCTTACTTCGAATGGTGTATAGATCAAGATCTCCCCTTCTTTGACCAAGGACTGCAAGAAATTAAAGATAGAAACCAGATTGTCCATTTCTTCCCTCGGGACACCGTGGTCCCTGCTAAATTGTGCTGGGGAGGCCAATTTAAAATGGGACATATATTTGCCCAAGGTGATGAGTCCCTTTGAGATCCACCATTTAAACCTTATGATTTGTAGGCCTTTTGGGAAGTCCGGATTTTTAAATATATTAGTCATGCAAGAGGTTGGTGATTGTAATGCATAATTGAATCTTAATTTTGACCAAACTCCCAATGAGTGAGCAGCAACCGGGGATTTTTTCCTAATTATATTGGTATGGATTTTTCTGGACCACATCAGGCCTGCTAGGGATGAAGGGCCAAGAAGCCCCGACTCTATTTCCACCCAAATTGGCAGATTAGAAGATGAATTTGTTACTGCAAGCTGAGACAGCTGGGCGGCATAATAATAATTTATCAGAATCGGGGCATTCAAGCCTCCCATGTCCCGAGGCCTTGCCAGAGTTGCGTACTTGATGCGTGCTTTACGTTTTCTCCATATAAATTGTTGAATTTGCCTTTGGAGTCTCCCCAGTTCACCCTTTTTTATAGCTATGGGCAATACTCGAAATAGGTAGAGAATACGTGGTAATAGGGTCATCCTTACTGAGGTAACTCTGCCCAAAAGTGAAATTGGGTAGCTATTCCAGATTTCCAGATCATTAGATAGTTTTCTGATCATTGAGGGGTAATTTTGATCATACAATTTATGGGGATCTATGGGCAGGTTTATGCCCAAATATTTTATATATTTTGGTTGGTATTGTAGACCTAAAGAGCGTGCTAGATCTTGACCTGCTGTAGTCGAAGTATTAGACAACATTAGCTCAGATTTCTCCAAATTCAGTTTAAATCCTGAAAAGAGGGAAAATTCCTCCACCACTTTTAGTAGGGCTGGGATGGATGTTTTAGGCGAGGATAAGGTCAGCAGGATGTCGTCCGCAAACAAAGATAATTTGTATTCCTTTGAGCCTATAGTAACACCCTTTATAGAAGGGGTTCGCCTAATCATTTCAGCCAGGGGTTCGATCATCAAGGCGAAAATTGCGGGTGATAAGGGACACCCCTGCCTGGTCCCCCTCTGAATTGGGAACGACACCCTGCTGACTGCCGGCATTTTAAGGAAAGCTGTGGGAGAGGAATAGAGGACTCTTATAGCATTGAGATAATTCCCAGCAAACCCATATCTCTGAAGAACGGAGATCATGTATGGCCATTTAATCAAGTCGAAGGCCTTCTCCATGTCCAGTGCTAAAATGGCTAAACATGAAGAAGACCTCTTCGAGAAGTGTTGAATATCTACAATTTTTCGAATGTTGTCCGAAGCCTGCCTTGATGGAATAAAACCCACCTGATCTTTATGGACCAGGGCGGGTAGTATGTTATTTAGCCTAGTAGCCAGAATGGCTGTAAATAATTTATAATCTACACCTAGTAGGGATATTGGGCGGTAATTCTTTGTTAATAGGGGGTCACGTTGGGGCTTTGGAATTACTACAATTGAGGAAGCTAAGAATTCTTGGGGGGGGAGATGGCCTTTCAATATAGAATTAAAGAATTTTAGCATATGGGGGGTTAGGGTCTGCTCGAATTTTTTATAATAAAGGGCGGTTAGACCATCTGGACCCGGTGACTTAGCGTTTTTTGTTTTTTTAATGGCCTCCCTCAGTTCCTCAGATGTTATATTTTGGTTAAGCTGAGACACAGTGATAGGGGATAAAGTTTTATGGATGGTAGAGTTCAGGAATTTGATCCCACTCTCCGAGTGACTTTGGGGGTCTTGATCCTTATAAAGTTGTTTATAATAAGATAAAAATGTATCATAAATTTTATCAGGGTTAGAGGTTATTTTACCTTTATGATCTCTAATTCTGACTACTCTGTTCACGGTTTGTTGGGCTCTCAACTTCTGGGCTAGCCACCTATTGGGCTTATTTAGCTGGTCATAGGCTTTAGCGTTTGTCCAGCTCAAGGCTTTTTCGGATTCTGAATTCAAAATAGCTTCCAGTTGTGTGTTTGTATCGTGTATTTGCTTGCACAAGTACCTTGATGGGTTGTTCTGATTAAGGCAATGCAGGGTGGCTATTTTGTGCTCCAAGTTTGAAATTGCAATTCCCCTCTCTCTCTTATGTTTTGACGCTATTTTAATGAAATTACCCCTAATTACTGCTTTGTGGGCCATCCAGCATATTGCTGGAGAAACGTCTGGAGTGACATTATCTGCAAAATAGTTATCCAATGCTTTATCGATCTCCCCACAAATCTCTGGGTTGTGCAAAAAAGACTCGTTGAGTCTCCATGGGGCTCTCTGGGTCTTTGGTAATAAGGAAGTCATAGAGGTTAAGACTGGATCATGGTCTGACCAAGGACATAGAAGGTGTCTTGAGTATGCCATGTTAGGAATGCAGTGAGAGGATAGCAATACCAGGTCTATTCGTGAGTACGAGTTGTGAGGAGCTGAATAGAAAGAATAGCCTTTTCGATTACCATTATGTTCTCTCCAAGAGTCCACCAACGCATATTGTTTCAGTATGTTGTCAAAGTAGGCCTTGTTTTTCTTAGCCTCAGAAGGACGGGCAGGGAGTGTCTTATCTAGGGAGTCATTGGGGGCCATATTAAAGTCTCCTAGCCAAATTATTGAATCGTATTTTAATGTTAACAAAATTTCGGAGATCTTGCTAATGGTTGAGTGGACTAGGTTTGGTGGAGCATATATATTGACTATACATAGGGTCCCATTCTGAAAGCTTCCCAAAATAATATTGAAGGTTCCCTGTTCGTCTTCCATGTGTGTGGTGACTTCCATAGGGAAAGAATTAGATAGAAATGTGGCTACCCCTCTTTGCTTTTTATGGAAATTGGACATGTACACCCTAGTATAATTTTTGTGGAATAATTTTGGGAAGGAGTTTCTTGAGAAATGGGTTTCTTGTATAGCCAGTATATCGGGTTGTGATTGAGAGTAGTAGGTGAATGCCTTGCGCCGTTTTTGTGGAGAGTTAAATCCCCTGACATTATGGGAAATTATGTTAACTGATCTCGTGGCCATTTTCCCTTTATCTGACTGTGATACGGAATAGCTCCAGCACCTGGGGGCACCGACTTTCTCTCAGACTTTTTGTAGGTAGTAACATTGGGTGGTAGTAAAACATATTGTGGACCCTTCTCACCACGTGGGTCCGAAGCTTTCTGAATAAAATAAAATAAATTCAGACGTGAATGCGCTGCACAATGGTGCAGAATCAATGCAAGCGGGAGAACCCACACAAGAATAGGCTCTCCAACTGGCATTTTGTAGTGGGGGACAAGTATGGTTTCCAGCATCAGATCGTGGTTAGAAATAAAATGCTTTTAATGGACTGAATATAGGGCAGGAACAAGCTAGAGAATACTCAGGCCTAGCCTTCGCATTTCTCCAGTAGGCTCAAGCAAAACAATGCCTGGCTCTTAATCAAAAACTCAAAATTGCTTCAAAGTTACATCATACATCAGCAATGCTTATTCTATCAAAAGACAGTATATTAACCCCTAATGGGCATTTATACGGCACTTATCATAAGGTAAAAGTTTATACCTGGAGGAAAAAAGCTAAGGTAAACACGTCAAACAGTCAACGACAAGGTGAACAATAAACAAGGGTCACATACCAAGGTCCACGTGACCGAAGATGAGAGTTAATGCTACTAATCAGGTATTAGAAGTGGGCCCAACATCATAAAGGGGCCCATACTTCCTAAGAAAAATAACTTTGCCTTTAGAGCATTGTGTCGAAAAGAAGCATAGTGAATGGTGGGGCCAACATCATAAAGTGGCCCACCATAAGCAAACAACAAGAAGGCCCAGAGGAGTCTTAAGGGGGTCAGGTTGGGGGCCCCATTTCAATGGCAAGTGATCTTGGGCGAAACTTGGATCCTCTTGTCGTGTTCCAGATTCTAGTTGGTCTTTGAGGCCTCTGATCTTTAGGAGATTGTGTTGAGGACGGAGGAAGAGTAAATGGAATATTTAGTTCGTTTAAAGCTGCTGCCGCATCAGTTGGGGTCTTGCAGTTATAGAGTTTACCCCCGATTTTAAAAGATAGGAGGAATGGAAATCCCCACTTGTAGCGTATGGTTTTCTTCTGAAGGGCCTGTGTGTATGGTCGCATGTCCCTTCTTTTTGCAATGGTGGAAGGGGCCAGGTCGGCATACAGCTGAACCGTGGGTGGGACCCCGGGTAAGTTATCCATATCCCGTGCGGCCATTAATATCTTGTCACGCAGGTCCTCCGCTGACAATTTAGCGATTATGTCTCTCGGTAGATCTGGGTTGCGAGGTTTTGCTATTGCCCTGTGAATGCGTACTATTCTCATAGATGCCGCATCGTCCGGGGGCAGAATGGTTTCAAACAGTTTATTTGCAACCCCCTCAAAATCAGAACAGGACTCAGGCAAACCGCGAATGCGGATATTCGCTCTCCTACTTCTGTTCTCCAGATCCTCAAGCTTGGCCTCGTGGGCATCTAGGCGGTCATCATGTGCATCTATGGCCTCTCTATCAACATTGAGTGCACCCACTATCTCGTCAGCTTGGGACTCTAATGTGTTCACCCTCTGGCCAATTTCCGCAATCTGCTGGGACAATTCCGTAACTGCTTCACGAAGTTCCGTACGGAGTTCCGTACGGAATACGGATTTCATTAGCGCTACTAGCTCCTCCGCCGTCATACCTGTTACAGCAAGCCCCGGTGATGGTATTACCTGCGGAGGGGTCCTCTGGGTCGGCTCCGGGCTATGGACACCCTGTGATTGGTCCTGGGGAGCCTGTTGATCCGGCTGAGGAGATGCAGGCAGCGGGGCCTTGGCTCCATGCTGAGGCTGGGCGGCCATCTTGGAGAAAGGTCTCTTGTATTTGAAAGGCGAAAGCAAGGGTTTCACGGTCGCACGGCTTCTTAGTGGGTATTCTTGAGAGGCTCTTTGCATTGCTAGGGTGCTGAGCTTTCAGGCGAGGTGCTTCATGCCCCGATCAGACTTCTAGAAGTGTCACAATCCGGCTGGAAAACAGGAGCTCACAGGGAACACGTCTTCTCCCTGCAGCGCCTCTCTAGCGCCCCATCATTTTTCTTTCAATTGCAAACGTAACCAGTTTTTCAATGGTGTAATGGTTTAACATAGAAAACTTACCGTTGGCTCTAGATTCTAATCTATCACTTCGATTTGCAAACGGATTTCACTGAAGCTGTAACTTTCATCCCAGAACATAGTTTAGGGGCCATTACTTCTTCAACTATAGTCATTTTTCTTTCAATTGCAAACGTAACCAGTTTTTCAATGGTGTAATGGTTTAACATAGAAAACTTACCGTTGGCTCTAGATTCTAATCTATCACTCCGATTTGCAAACGGATTTCACTGAAGCTGTAACTTTCATCCCAGAACATAGTTTAGGGGCCATTACTTCTTCAACTATAGTCATTTTTCTTTCAATTGCAAACGTAACCAGTTTTTCAATGGTGTAATGGTTTAACATAGAAAACTTACTGTTGGCTCTAGATTCGAATCTATCTCTCCGATTTGCAAACGGATTTCACTGAAGCTGTAACTTTCATCCCAGAACATAGTTTAGGGCCCATTACTTCTTCAACTATAGTCATTTTTCTTTCAATTGCAAACGTAACCAGTTTTTCAATGGTGTAATGGTTTAACATAGAAAACTTACCGTTGGCTCTAAATTCTAATCTATCACTCCGATTTGCAAACGGATTTCACTGAAGCTGTAACTTTCATCCCAGAACATAGTTTAGGGGACATTACTTCTTCAACTATAGTCATTTTTCTTTCAATTGCAAACGTAACCAGTTTTTCAATGGTGTAATGGTTTAACATAGAAAACTTACCGTTGGCTCTAGATTCTAATCTATCACTCCGATTTGCAAACGGATTTCACTGAAGCTGTAACTTTCATCCCAGAACATAGTTTAGGGGCCATTACTTCTTCAACTATAGTCATTTTTCTTTCAATTGCAAACGTAACCAGTTTTTCAATAGTGTAATGGTTTAACATAGAAAACTTACCGTTGGCTCTAGATTCTAATCTATCACTCCGATTTGCAAACGGATTTCACTGAAGCTGTAACTTTCATCCTAGAACATTGTTTAGGGGCCATTACTTCTTCAACTATAGTCATTTTTCTTTCAATTGCAAACTTAACCAGTTTTTCAATGGTCTAATAGTTTAACATAGAAAACTTACCGTTGGCTCTAGATTCTAATCTATCACTCCGATTTGCAAACGGATTTCACTGAAGCTGTAACTTTCATCCCAGAACATAGTTTAGGGGCCATTACTTCTTCAACTATAGTCATTTTTCTTTCAATTGCAAACGTAACCAGTTTTTCAATGGTGTAATAGTTTAACATAGAAAACTTACCGTTGGCTCTAGATTCTAATCTATCACTCCGATTTGCAAACGGATTTCACTGAAGCTGTAACTTTCATCCCAGAACATAGTTTAGGGACCATTACTTCTTCAACTATAGTCATTTTTCTTTCAATTGCAAACGTAACCAGTTTTTCAATGGTGTAATGGTTTAACATAGAAAACTTACCGTTGGCTCTAGATTCTAATCTATCACTCCGATTTGCAAACGGATTTCACTGAAGCTGTAACTTTCATCCCAGAACATAGTTTAGGGGCCATTACTTCTTCAACTATAGTCATTTTTCTTTCAATTGCAAATGTAACCAGTTTTTCAATGGTGTAATGGTTTAACATAGAAAACTTACCGTTGGCTCTAGATTCTAATCTATCACTCCGATTTGCAAACGGATTTCACTGAAGCTGTAACTTTCATCCCAGAACATAGTTTAGGGGCCATTACTTCTTCAACTATAGTCATTTTTCTTCCAATTGCAAACGTAACCAGATTTTCAATGGTGTAATGGTTTAACATAGAAAACTTACCGTTGGCTCTAGATTCGAATCTATCACTCCGATTTGCAAACAGATTTCACTGACGCTGTAACTTTCATCCAAGAACATAGTTTAGGGGCCATTACTTCTTCAACTATAGTCATTTTTCTTTCAATTGAAAACGTAACCAGTTTTTCAATGGTGTAATGGTTTAACATAGAAAGCTTACCGTTGGCTCTAGATTCTAATCTATCACTCCGATTTGCAAACGGATTTCACTGAAGCTGTAACTTTCATCCCAGAACATAGTTTAGGGGCCATTACGTCTTCAACTATAGTCATTTTTCTTTCAATTGCAAACGTAACCAGTTTTTCAATGGTGTAATGGTTTAACATAGAAAACTTACCGTTGGCTCTAGATTCTAATCTATCACTCCGATTTGCAAACGGATTTCACTGAAGCTGTAACTTTCATCCCAGAACATAGTTTAGGGGCCATTACTTCTTCAACTATAGTCATTTTTCTTTCAATTGCAAACGTAACCAGTTTTTCAATGGTGTAATGGTTTAACATAGAAAACTTACCGTTGGCTCTAGATTCTAATCTATCACTCCGATTTGCAAACGGATTTCACTGAAGCTGTAACTTTCATCCCAGAACATAGTTTAGGGGCCATTACTTCTTCAACTATAGTCATTTTTCTTTCAATTGAAAACGTAACCAGTTTTTCAATGGTGTAATGGTTTAACATAGAAAACTTACCGTTGGCTCTAGATTCTAATCTATCTCTCCGATTTGCAAACGGATTTCACTGAAGCTGTAACTTTCATCCCAGAACATAGTTTAGGGGCCATTACTTCTTCAACTATAGTCATTTTTCTTTCAATTGCAAACGTAACCAGTTTTTCAATGGTGTAATGGTTTAACATAGAAAACTTACCGTTGGCTCTAGATCCTAATCTATCACACCGATTTGCAAACGGATTTCACTGAAGCTGTAACTTTCATCCCAGAACATAATTTAGGGGCCATTACTTCTTCAACTATAGTCATTTTTCTTTCAATTGCAAACGTACCCAGTTTTTCAATGGTGTAATGGTTTAACATAGAAAACTTACCGTTGGCTCTAGATTCTAATCTATCTCTCCGATTTGCAAACGGATTTCACTGAAGCTGTAACTTTCATCCCAGAACATAGTTTAGGGGCCATTACTTCTTCAACTATAGTCATTTTTCTTTCAATTGAAAACGTAACCAGTTTTTCAATGGTGTAATGGTTTAACATAGAAAACTTACCGTTGGTTCTAGATTCTAATCTATCTCTCCGATTTGCAAACGGATTTCACTGAAGCTGTAACTTTCATCCCAGAACATAGTTTAGGGGCCATTACTTCTTCAACTATAGTCATTTTTCTTTCAATTGCAAACATAACCAGTTTTTCAATGGTGTAATGGTTTAACATAGAAAACTTCCCGTTGGCTCTAGATTCTAATCTATCACTCCGATTTGCAAACGGATTTCACTGAAGCTGTAACTTTCATCCCAGAACATAGTTTAGGGGCCATTACTTCTTCAACTATAGTCATTTTTCTTTCAATTGCAAACGTAACCAGTTTTTCAATGGTGTAATGGTTTAACATAGAAAACTTACCGTTGGCTCTAGATTCGAATCTATCACTCCGATTTGCAAACGGATTTCACTGAAGCTGTAACTTTCATCCCAGAACATAGTTTAGGGGCCATTACTTCTTCAACTATAGTCATTTTTCTTTCAATTGCAAACGTAACCAGTTTTTCAATGGTGTAATGGTTTAACATAGAAAACTTACCGTTGGCTCTAGATTCTAATTTATCACTCCGATTTGCAAACGGATTTCACTGAAGCTGTAACTTTCATCCCAGAACATAGTTTAGGGGCCATTACTTCTTCAACTATAGTCATTTTTCTTTCAATTGCAAACGTAACCAGTTTTTCAATGGTGTAATGGTTTAACATAGAAAACTTACCGTTGGCTCTAGATTCTAATTTATCACTCCGATTTGCAAACGGATTTCACTGAAGCTGTAACTTTCATCCCAGAACATAGTTTAGGGGCCATTACTTCTTCAACTATAGTCATTTTTCTTTCAATTGCAAACGTAACCAGTTTTTCAATGGTGTAATGGTTTAACATAGAAAACTTACCGTTGGCTCTAGATTCTAATCTATCACTCCGATTTGCAAACGGATTTCACTGAAGCTGTAACTTTCATCCCAGAACATAGTTTAGGGGCCATTACTTCTTCAACTATAGTCATTTTTCTTTCAATTGCAAACGTAACCAGTTTTTCAATGGTGTAATGGTTTAACATAGAAAACTTACCGTTGGCTCTAGATCCTAATCTATCACACCGATTTGCAAACGGATTTCACTGAAGCTGTAACTTTCATCCCAGAACATAATTTAGGGGCCATTACTTCTTCAACTATAGTCATTTTTCTTTCAATTGCAAACGTAACCAGTTTTTCAATGGTGTAATGGTTTAACATAGAAAACTTACCGTTGGCTCTAGATCCTAATCTATCACACCGATTTGCAAACGGATTTCACTGAAGCTGTAACTTTCATCCCAGAACATAGTTTAGGGGCCATTACTTCTTCAACTATAGTCATTTTTCTTTCAATTGAAAACGTAACCAGTTTTTCAATGGTGTAATGGTTTAACATAGAAAACTTACCGTTGGCTCTAGATTCTAATCTATCACTCCGATTTGCAAACGGATTTCACTGAAGCTGTAACTTTCATCCCAGAACATAGTTTAGGGCCATTACTTCTTCAACTATAGTCATTTTTCTTTCAATTGCAAACGTAACCAGTTTTTCAATGGTGTAATGGTTTAACATAGAAAACTTACCGTTGGCTCTAGATCCTAATCTATCACACCGATTTGCAAACGGATTTCACTGAAGCTGTAACTTTCATCCCAGAACATAATTTAGGGGCCATTACTTCTTCAACTATAGTCATTTTTCTTTCAATTGCAAACGTAACCAGTTTTTCAATGGTGTAATGGTTTAACATAGAAAACTTACCGTTGGCTCTAGATTCTAATCTATCTCTCCGATTTGCAAACGGATTTCACTGAAGCTGTAACTTTCATCCCAGAACATAGTTTAGGGGCCATTACTTCTTCAACTTTAGTCATTTTTCTTTCAATTGCAAACATAACCAGTTTTTCAATGGTGTAATGGTTTAACATAGAAAACTTACCATTGGCTCTAGATCCTAAACCATCACACCGATTTGCAAACGGATTTCACTGAAGCTGTAACTTTCATCCCAGAACATAATTTAGGGGCCATTACTTCTTCAACTATAGTCATTTTTCTTTCAATTGCAAACGTAACCAGTTTTTGTATGGTGTAATGGTTTCACATAGAAAACTTACCGTTGGCTCTAGATTCTAATCTATCTCTCCGATTTGCAAACGGATTTCACTGAAGCTGTAACTTTCATCCCAGAACATAGTTTAGGGGCCATTACTTCTTCAACTATAGTCATTTTTCTTTCAATTGAAAACGTAACCAGTTTTTCAATGGTGTAATGGTTTAACATAGAAAACTTACCGTTGGCTCTAGATTCTAATCTATCTCTCCGATTTGCAAACGGATTTCACTGAAGCTGTAACTTTCATCCCAGAACATAGTTTAGGGGCCATTACTTCTTCAACTATAGTCATTTTTCTTTCAATTGCAAACGTAACCAGTTTTTAAATGGTGTAATGGTTTAACATAGAAAACTTACCGTTGGCTCTAGATTCTAATTTATCACTCCGATTTGCAAACGGATTTCACTGAAGCTGTAACTTTCATCCCAGAACATAGTTTAGGGGCCATTACTTCTTCAACTATAGTCATTTTTCTTTCAATTGCAAACGTAACCAGTTTTTCAATGGTGTAATGGTTTAACATAGAAAACTTACCGTTGGCTCTAGATTCTAATCTATCACTCCGATTTGCAAACGGATTTCACTGAAGCTGTAACTTTTATCCCAGAACATAGTTTAGGGGCCATTACTTCTTCAACTATAGTCATTTTTCTTTCAATTGCAAACGTAACCAGTTTTTCAATGGTGTAATGGTTTAACATAGAAAACTTACCGTTGGCTCTAGATTCTAATTTATCACTCCGATTTGCAAACGGATTTCACTGAAGCTGTAACTTTCATCCCAGAACATAGTTTAGGGGCCATTACTTCTTCAACTATAGTCATTTTTCTTTCAATTGCAAACGTAACCAGTTTTTCAATGGTGTAATGGTTTAACATAGAAAACTTCCCGTTGGCTCTAGATTCTAATCTATCACTCCGATTTGCAAACGGATTTCACTGAAGCTGTAACTTTCATCCCAGAACATAGTTTAGGGGCCATTACTTCTTCAACTATAGTCATTTTTCTTTCAATTGCAAACGTAACCAGTTTTTCAATGGTGTAATGGTTTAACATAGAAAACTTACCGTTGGCTCTAGATCCTAATCTATCACACCGATTTGCAAACGGATTTCACTGAAGCTGTAACTTTCATCCCAGAACATAATTTAGGGGCCATTACTTCTTCAACTATAGTCATTTTTCTTTCAATTGCAAACGTAACCAGTTTTTCAATGGTGTAATGGTTTAACATAGAAAACTTACCGTTGGCTCTAGATCCTAATCTATCACACCGATTTGCAAACGGATTTCACTGAAGCTGTAACTTTCATCCCAGAGCATAGTTTAGGGGCCATTACTTCTTCAACTATAGTCATTTTTCTTTCAATTGAAAACGTAACCAGTTTTTCAATGGTGTAACGGTTTAACATAGAAAACTTACCGTTGGCTCTAGATTCTAATCTATCACTCCGATTTGCAAACGGATTTCACTGAAGCTGTAACTTTCATCCCAGAACATAGTTTAGGGCCATTACTTCTTCAACTATAGTCATTTTTCTTTCAATTGCAAACGTAACCAGTTTTTCAATGGTGTAATGGTTTAACATAGAAAACTTACCGTTGGCTCTAGATCCTAATCTATCACACCGATTTGCAAACGGATTTCACTGAAGCTGTAACTTTCATCCCAGAACATAATTTAGGGGCCATTACTTCTTCAACTATAGTCATTTTTCTTTCAATTGCAAACGTAACCAGTTTTTCAATGGTGTAATGGTTTAACATAGAAAACTTACCGTTGGCTCTAGATTCTAATCTATCTCTCCGATTTGCAAACAGATTTCACTGAAGCTGTAACTTTCATCCCAGAACATAGTTTAGGGGCCATTACTTCTTCAACTTTAGTCATTTTTCTTTCAATTGCAAACGTAACCAGTTTTTCAATGGTGTAATGGTTTAACATAGAAAACTTACCATTGGCTCTAGATCCTAAACCATCACACCGATTTGCAAACGGATTTCACTGAAGCTGTAACTTTCATCCCAGAACATAATTTAGGGGCCATTACTTCTTCAACTATAGTCATTTTTCTTTCAATTGCAAACGTAACCAGTTTTTGTATGGTGTAATGGTTTCACATAGAAAACTTACCGTTGGCTCTAGATTCTAATCTATCTCTCCGATTTGCAAACGGATTTCACTGAAGCTGTAACTTTCATCCCAGAACATAGTTTAGGGGCCATTACTTCTTCAACTATAGTCATTTTTCTTTCAATTGAAAACGTAACCAGTTTTTCAATGGTGTAATGGTTTAACATAGAAAACTTACCGTTGGCTCTAGATTCTAATCTATCACTCCGATTTGCAAACGGATTTCACTGAAGCTGTAACTTTCATCCCAGAACATAGTTTAGGGCCATTACTTCTTCAACTATAGTCATTTTTCTTTCAATTGCAAACGTAACCAGTTTTTCAATGGTGTAATGGTTTAACATAGAAAACTTACCGTTGGCTCTAGATCCTAATCTATCACACCGATTTGCAAACGGATTTCACTGAAGCTGTAACTTTCATCCCAGAACATAATTTAGGGGCCATTACTTCTTCAACTATAGTCATTTTTCTTTCAATTGCAAACGTAACCAGTTTTTCAATGGTGTAATGGTTTAACATAGAAAACTTACCGTTGGCTCTAGATTCTAATCTATCTCTCCGATTTGCAAACGGATTTCACTGAAGCTGTAACTTTCATCCCAGAACATAGTTTAGGGGCCATTACTTCTTCAACTTTAGTCATTTTTCTTTCAATTGCAAACATAACCAGTTTTTCAATGGTGTAATGGTTTAACATAGAAAACTTACCATTGGCTCTAGATCCTAAACCATCACACCGATTTGCAAACGGATTTCACTGAAGCTGTAACTTTCATCCCAGAACATAATTTAGGGGCCATTACTTCTTCAACTATAGTCATTTTTCTTTCAATTGCAAACGTAACCAGTTTTTGTATGGTGTAATGGTTTCACATAGAAAACTTACCGTTGGCTCTAGATTCTAATCTATCTCTCCGATTTGCAAACGGATTTCACTGAAGCTGTAACTTTCATCCCAGAACATAGTTTAGGGGCCATTACTTCTTCAACTATAGTCATTTTTCTTTCAATTGAAAACGTAACCAGTTTTTCAATGGTGTAATGGTTTAACATAGAAAACTTACCGTTGGCTCTAGATTCTAATCTATCTCTCCGATTTGCAAACGGATTTCACTGAAGCTGTAACTTTCATCCCAGAACATAGTTTAGGGGCCATTACTTCTTCAACTATAGTCATTTTTCTTTCAATTGCAAACGTAACCAGTTTTTAAATGGTGTAATGGTTTAACATAGAAAACTTACCGTTGGCTCTAGATTCTAATTTATCACTCCGATTTGCAAACGGATTTCACTGAAGCTGTAACTTTCATCCCAGAACATAGTTTAGGGGCCATTACTTCTTCAACTATAGTCATTTTTCTTTCAATTGCAAACGTAACCAGTTTTTCAATGGTGTAATGGTTTAAC
Organism: Hyperolius riggenbachi; assembly: GCF_040937935.1. Lineage (NCBI taxonomy): Eukaryota > Metazoa > Chordata > Amphibia > Anura > Hyperoliidae > Hyperolius > Hyperolius riggenbachi. The sequence continues at coordinate 334,695 of NW_027152354.1, read as the reverse complement.
ATAGAAAACTTACCGTTGGCTCTAGATTCTAATCTATCACTCCGATTTGCAAACGGATTTCACTGAAGCTGTAACTTTTATCCCAGAACATAGTTTAGGGGCCATTACTTCTTCAACTATAGTCATTTTTCTTTCAATTGCAAACGTAACCAGTTTTTCAATGGTGTAATGGTTTAACATAGAAAACTTACCGTTGGCTCTAGATTCTAATTTATCACTCCGATTTGCAAACGTATTTCACTGAAGCTGTAACTTTCATCCCAGAACATAGTTTAGGGGCCATTACTTCTTCAACTATAGTCATTTTTCTTTCAATTGCAAACGTAACCAGTTTTTCAATGGTGTAATGGTTTAACATAGAAAACTTCCCGTTGGCTCTAGATTCTAATCTATCACTCCGATTTGCAAACGGATTTCACTGAAGCTGTAACTTTCATCCCAGAACATAGTTTAGGGGCCATTACTTCTTCAACTATAGTCATTTTTCTTTCAATTGCAAACGTAACCAGTTTTTCAATGGTGTAATGGTTTAACATAGAAAACTTACCGTTGGCTCTAGATCCTAATCTATCACACCGATTTGCAAACGGATTTCACTGAAGCTGTAACTTTCATCCCAGAACATAATTTAGGGGCCATTACTTCTTCAACTATAGTCATTTTTCTTTCAATTGCAAACGTAACCAGTTTTTCAATGGTGTAATGGTTTAACATAGAAAACTTACCGTTGGCTCTAGATCCTAATCTATCACACCGATTTGCAAACGGATTTCACTGAAGCTGTAACTTTCATCCCAGAGCATAGTTTAGGGGCCATTACTTCTTCAACTATAGTCATTTTTCTTTCAATTGAAAACGTAACCAGTTTTTCAATGGTGTAACGGTTTAACATAGAAAACTTACCGTTGGCTCTAGATTCTAATCTATCACTCCGATTTGCAAACGGATTTCACTGAAGCTGTAACTTTCATCCCAGAACATAGTTTAGGGCCATTACTTCTTCAACTATAGTCATTTTTCTTTCAATTGCAAACGTAACCAGTTTTTCAATGGTGTAATGGTTTAACATAGAAAACTTACCGTTGGCTCTAGATCCTAATCTATCACACCGATTTGCAAACGGATTTCACTGAAGCTGTAACTTTCATCCCAGAACATAATTTAGGGGCCATTACTTCTTCAACTATAGTCATTTTTCTTTCAATTGCAAACGTAACCAGTTTTTCAATGGTGTAATGGTTTAACATAGAAAACTTACCGTTGGCTCTAGATTCTAATCTATCTCTCCGATTTGCAAACAGATTTCACTGAAGCTGTAACTTTCATCCCAGAACATAGTTTAGGGGCCATTACTTCTTCAACTTTAGTCATTTTTCTTTCAATTGCAAACGTAACCAGTTTTTTAATGGTGTAATGGTTTAACATAGAAAACTTACCATTGGCTCTAGATCCTAAACCATCACACCGATTTGCAAACGGATTTCACTGAAGCTGTAACTTTCATCCCAGAACATAATTTAGGGGCCATTACTTCTTCAACTATAGTCATTTTTCTTTCAATTGCAAACGTAACCAGTTTTTGTATGGTGTAATGGTTTCACATAGAAAACTTACCGTTGGCTCTAGATTCTAATCTATCTCTCCGATTTGCAAACGGATTTCACTGAAGCTGTAACTTTCATCCCAGAACATAGTTTAGGGGCCATTACTTCTTCAACTATAGTCATTTTTCTTTCAATTGAAAACGTAACCAGTTTTTCAATGGTGTAATGGTTTAACATAGAAAACTTACCGTTGGCTCTAGATTCTAATCTATCTCTCCGATTTGCAAACGGATTTCACTGAAGCTGTAACTTTCATCCCAGAACATAGTTTAGGGGCCATTACTTCTTCAACTATAGTCATTTTTCTTTCAATTGCAAACGTAACCAGTTTTTCAATGGTGTAATGGTTTAACATAGAAAACTTACCGTTGGCTCTAGATTCTAATCTATCACTCCGATTTGCAAACGGATTTCACTGAAGCTGTAACTTTTATCCCAGAACATAGTTTAGGGGCCATTACTTCTTCAACTATAGTCATTTTTCTTTCAATTGCAAACGTAACCAGTTTTTCAATGGTGTAATGGTTTAACATAGAAAACTTACCGTTGGCTCTAGATTCTAATCTATCACTCCGATTTGCAAACGGATTTCACTGAAGCTGTAACTTTCATCCCAGAACATAGTTTAGGGGCCATTACTTCTTCAACTATAGTCATTTTTCTTTCAATTGCAAACGTAACCAGTTTTTCAATGGTGTAATGGTTTAACATAGAAAGCTTACCGTTGGCTCTAGATTCTAATCTATCACTCCGATTTGCAAACGGATTTCACTGAAGCTGTAACTTTCATCCCAGAACATAGTTTAGGGGCCATTACTTCTTCAACTATAGTCATGTTTCTTTCAATTGCAGACGTAACCAGTTTTTCAATGGTGTAATGGTTTAACATAGAAAACTTACCGTTGGCTCTAGATTCTAATCTATCACTCCGATTTGCAAACGGATTTCACTGAAGCTGTAACTTTCATCCCAGAACATAGTTTAGGGGCCATTACTTCTTCAACTATAGTCATTTTTCTTTCAATTGCAAACGTAACCAGTTTTTCAATGGTGTAATGGTTTAACATAGAAAACTTACCGTTGGCTCTAGATCCTAATCTATCACACCGATTTGCAAACGGATTTCACTGAAGCTGTAACTTTCATCCCAGAACATAATTTAGGGGCCATTACTTCTTCAACTATAGTCATTTTTCTTTCAATTGCAAACGTAACCAGTTTTTCAATGGTGTAATGGTTTAACATAGAAAACTTACCGTTGGCTCTAGATTCTAATCTATCTCTCCGATTTGCAAACGGATTTCACTGAAGCTGTAACTTTCATCCCAGAACATAGTTTAGGGGCCATTACTTCTTCAACTATAGTCATTTTTCTTTCAATTGCAAACGTAACCAGTTTTTCAATGGTGTAATGGTTTAACATAGAAAACTTACCGTTGGCTCTAGATCCTAATCTATCACACCGATTTGCAAACGGATTTCACTGAAGCTGTAACTTTCATCCCAGAACATAATTTAGGGGCCATTACTTCTTCAACTATAGTCATTTTTCTTTCAATTGCAAACGTAACCAGTTTTTCAATGGTGTAATGGTTTAACATAGAAAACTTACCGTTGGCTCTAGATTCTAATCTATCTCTCCGATTTGCAAACGGATTTCACTGAAGCTGTAACTTTCATCCCAGAACATAGTTTAGGGGCCATTACTTCTTCAACTATAGTCATTTTTCTTTCAATTGAAAACGTAACCAGTTTTTCAATGGTGTAATGGTTTAACATAGAAAACTTACCGTTGGCTCTAGATTCTAATCTATCACTCCGATTTGCAAACGGATTTCACTGAAGCTGTAACTTTCATCCCAGAACATAGTTTAGGGCCATTACTTCTTCAACTATAGTCATTTTTCTTTCAATTGCAAACGTAACCAGTTTTTCAATGGTGTAATGGTTTAACATAGAAAACTTACCGTTGGCTCTAGATCCTAATCTATCACACCGATTTGCAAACGGATTTCACTGAAGCTGTAACTTTCATCCCAGAACATAATTTAGGGGCCATTACTTCTTCAACTATAGTCATATTTCTTTCAATTGCAAACGTAACCAGTTTTTCAATGGTGTAATGGTTTAACATAGAAAACTTACCGTTGGCTCTAGATTCTAATCTATCTCTCCGATTTGCAAACGGATTTCACTGAAGCTGTAACTTTCATCCCAGAACATAGTTTAGGGGCCATTACTTCTTCAACTTTAGTCATTTTTCTTTCAATTGCAAACGTAACCAGTTTTTCAATGGTGTAATGGTTTAACATAGAAAACTTACCATTGGCTCTAGATCCTAAACCATCACACCGATTTGCAAACGGATTTCACTGAAGCTGTAACTTTCATCCCAGAACATAATTTAGGGGCCATTACTTCTTCAACTATAGTCATTTTTCTTTCAATTGCAAACGTAACCAGTTTTTCAATGGTGTAATGGTTTAACATAGAAAACTTACCGTTGGCTCTAGATTCTAATCTATCTCTCCGATTTGCAAACGGATTTCACTGAAGCTGTAACTTTCATCCCAGAACATAGTTTAGGGGCCATTACTTCTTCAACTATAGTCATTTTTCTTTCAATTGAAAACGTAACCAGTTTTTCAATGGTGTAATGGTTTAACATAGAAAGCTTACCGTTGGCTCTAGATTCTAATCTATCACTCCGATTTGCAAACGGATTTCACTGAAGCTGTAACTTTCATCCCAGAACATAGTTTAGGGGCCATTACTTCTTCAACTATAGTCATTTTTCTTTCAATTGCAAACGTAACCAGTTTTTCAATAGTGTAATGGTTTAACATAGAAAACTTACCGTTGGCTCTAGATTCTAATCTATCACTCCGATTTGCAAACAGATTTCACTGAAGCTGTAACTTTCATCCCAGAACATAGTTTAGGGGCCATTACTTCTTCAACTTTAGTCATTTTTCTTTCAATTGCAAACGTAACCAGTTTTTCAATGGTGTAATGGTTTAACATAGAAAACTTACCATTGGCTCTAGATCCTAAACCATCACACCGATTTGAAAACGGATTTCACTGAAGCTGTAACTTTCATCCCAGAACATAATTTAGGGGCCATTACTTCTTCAACTATAGTCATTTTTCTTTCAATTGCAAACGTAACCAGTTTTTCAATGGTGTAATGGTTTAACATAGAAAACTTACCGTTGGCTCTAGATTCTAATCTATCTCTCCGATTTGCAAACGGATTTCACTGAAGCTGTAACTTTCATCCCAGAACATAGTTTAGGGGCCATTACTTCTTCAACTATAGTCATTTTTCTTTCAATTGAAAACGTAACCAGTTTTTCAATGGTGTAATGGTTTAACATAGAAAGCTTACCTTTGGCTCTAGATTCTAATCTATCACTCCGATTTGCAAACGGATTTTACTGAAGCTGTAACTTTCATCCCAGAACATAGTTTAGGGGCCATTACTTCTTCAACTATAGTCATTTTTCTTTCAATTGCAAACGTAACCAGTTTTTCAATGGTGTAATGGTTTAACATAGAAAACTTACCGTTGGCTCTAGATTCTAATCTATCACTCCGATTTGCAAACAGATTTCACTGAAGCTGTAACTTTCATCCCAGAACATAGTTTAGGGGCCATTACTTCTTCAACTATAGTCATTTTTCTTTCAATTGCAAACGTAACCAGTTTTTCAATGGTGTAATGGTTTAACATAGAAAACTTACCGTTGGCTCTAGATTCTAATCTATCTCTCCGATTTGCAAACGGATTTCACTGAAGCTGTAACTTTCATCCCAGAACATAGTTTAGGGGCCATTACTTCTTCAACTTTAGTCATTTTTCTTTCAATTGCAAACGTAACCAGTTTTTCAATGGTGTAATGGTTTAACATAGAAAACTTACCATTGGCTCTAGATCCTAAACCATCACACCGATTTGCAAACGGATTTCACTGAAGCTGTAACTTTCATCCCAGAACATAATTTAGGGGCCATTACTTCTTCAACTATAGTCATTTTTCTTTCAATTGCAAACGTAACCAGTTTTTCAATGGTGTAATGGTTTAACATAGAAAACTTACCGTTGGCTCTAGATTCTAATCTATCTCTCCGATTTGCAAACGGATTTCACTGAAGCTGTAACTTTCATCCCAGAACATAGTTTAGGGGCCATTACTTCTTCAACTATAGTCATTTTTCTTTCAATTGAAAACGTAACCAGTTTTTCAATGGTGTAATGGTTTAACATAGAAAGCTTACCGTTGGCTCTAGATTCTAATCTATCACTCCGATTTGCAAACGGATTTCACTGAAGCTGTAACTTTCATCCCAGAACATAGTTTAGGGGCCATTACTTCTTCAACTATAGTCATTTTTCTTTCAATTGCAAACGTAACCAGTTTTTCAATGGTGTAATGGTTTAACATAGAAAACTTACCGTTGGCTCTAGATTCTAATCTATCACTCCGATTTGCAAACAGATTTCACTGAAGCTGTAACTTTCATCCCAGAACATAGTTTAGGGGCCATTACTTCTTCAACTTTAGTCATTTTTCTTTCAATTGCAAACGTAACCAGTTTTTCAATGGTGTAATGGTTTAACATAGAAAACTTACCATTGGCTCTAGATCCTAAACCATCACACCGATTTGCAAACGGATTTCACTGAAGCTGTAACTTTCATCCCAGAACATAATTTAGGGGCCATTACTTCTTCAACTATAGTCATTTTTCTTTCAATTGCAAACGTAACCAGTTTTTCAATGGTGTAATGGTTTAACATAGAAAACTTACCGTTGGCTCTAGATTCTAATCTATCTCTCCGATTTGCAAACGGATTTCACTGAAGCTGTAACTTTCATCCCAGAACATAGTTTAGGGGCCATTACTTCTTCAACTATAGTCATTTTTCTTTCAATTGAAAACGTAACCAGTTTTTCAATGGTGTAATGGTTTAACATAGAAAGCTTACCGTTGGCTCTAGATTCTAATCTATCACTCCGATTTGCAAACGGATTTTACTGAAGCTGTAACTTTCATCCCAGAACATAGTTTAGGGGCCATTACTTCTTCAACTATAGTCATTTTTCTTTCAATTGCAAACGTAACCAGTTTTTCAATGGTGTAATGGTTTAACATAGAAAACTTACCGTTGGCTCTAGATTCTAATCTATCACTCCGATTTGCAAACAGATTTCACTGAAGCTGTAACTTTCATCCCAGAACATAGTTTAGGGGCCATTACTTCTTCAACTATAGTCATTTTTCTTTCAATTGCAAACGTAACCAGTTTTTCAATGGTGTAATGGTTTAACATAGAAAACTTACCGTTGGCTCTAGATTCTAATCTATCTCTCCGATTTGCAAACGGATTTCACTGAAGCTGTAACTTTCATCCCAGAACATAGTTTAGGGGCCATTACTTCTTCAACTTTAGTCATTTTTCTTTCAATTGCAAACGTAACCAGTTTTTCAATGGTGTAATGGTTTAACATAGAAAACTTACCATTGGCTCTAGATCCTAAACCATCACACCGATTTGCAAACGGATTTCACTGAAGCTGTAACTTTCATCCCAGAACATAATTTAGGGGCCATTACTTCTTCAACTATAGTCATTTTTCTTTCAATTGCAAACGTAACCAGTTTTTCAATGGTGTAATGGTTTAACATAGAAAACTTACCGTTGGCTCTAGATTCTAATCTATCTCTCCGATTTGCAAACGGATTTCACTGAAGCTGTAACTTTCATCCCAGAACATAGTTTAGGGGCCATTACTTCTTCAACTATAGTCATTTTTCTTTCAATTGAAAACGTAACCAGTTTTTCAATGGTGTAATGGTTTAACATAGAAAACTTACCGTTGGCTCTAGATTCTAATCTATCTCTCCAATTTGCAAACGGATTTCACTGAAGCTGTAACTTTCATCCCAGAACATAGTTTAGGGGCCATTACTTCTTCAACTATAGTCATTTTTCTTTCAATTGCAAACGTAACCAGTTTTTCAATGGTGTAATGGTTTAACATAGAAAACTTACCGTTGGCTCTAGATTCTAATTTATCACTCCGATTTGCAAACGGATTTCACTGAAGCTGTAACTTTCATCCCAGAACATAGTTTAGGGGCCATTACTTCTTTAACTATAGTCATTTTTCTTTCAATTGCAAACGTAACCAGTTTTTCAATGGTGTAATGGTTTAACATAGAAAACTTACCGTTGGCTCTAGATTCTAATCTATCACTCCGATTTGCAAACGGATTTCACTGAAGCTGTAACTTTCATCCCAGAACATAGTTTAGGGGCCATTACTTCTTCAACTATAGTCATTTTTCTTTCAATTGCAAACGTAACCAGTTTTTCAATGGTGTAATGGTTTAACATAGAAAACTTACCGTTGGCTCTAGATTCTAATCTATCACTCCGATTTGCAAACGGATTTCACTGAAGCTGTAACTTTCATCCCAGAACATAGTTTAGGGGCCATTACTTCTTCAACTATAGTCATTTTTCTTTCAATTGCAAACGTAACCAGTTTTTCAATGGTGTAATGGTTTAACATAGAAAACTTACCGTTGGCTCTAGATTCTAATCTATCACTCCGATTTGCAAACGGATTTCACTGAAGCTGTAACTTTCATCCCAGAACATAGTTTAGGGGCCATTACTTCTTCAACTATAGTCATTTTTCTTTCAATTGCAAACGTAACCAGTTTTTCAATGGTGTAATGGTTTAACATAGAAAACTTACCGTTGGCTCTAGATTCTAATCTATCACTCCGATTTGCAAACAGATTTCACTGAAGCTGTAACTTTCATCCCAGAACATAGTTTAGGGGCCATTACTTCTTCAACTTTAGTCATTTTTCTTTCAATTGCAAACGTAACCAGTTTTTCAATGGTGTAATGGTTTAACATAGAAAACTTACCATTGGCTCTAGATCCTAAACCATCACACCGATTTGCAAACGGATTTCACTGAAGCTGTAACTTTCATCCCAGAACATAATTTAGGGGCCATTACTTCTTCAACTATAGTCATTTTTCTTTCAATTGCAAACGTAACCAGTTTTTCAATGGTGTAATGGTTTAACATAGAAAACTTACCGTTGGCTCTAGATTCTAATCTATCTCTCCGATTTGCAAACGGATTTCACTGAAGCTGTAACTTTCATCCCAGAACATAGTTTAGGGGCCATTACTTCTTCAACTATAGTCATTTTTCTTTCAATTGAAAACGTAACCAGTTTTTCAATGGTGTAATGGTTTAACATAGAAAGCTTACCGTTGGCTCTAGATTCTAATCTATCACTCCGATTTGCAAACGGATTTTACTGAAGCTGTAACTTTCATCCCAGAACATAGTTTAGGGGCCATTACTTCTTCAACTATAGTCATTTTTCTTTCAATTGCAAACGTAACCAGTTTTTCAATGGTGTAATGGTTTAACATAGAAAACTTACCGTTGGCTCTAGATTCTAATCTATCACTCCGATTTGCAAACAGATTTCACTGAAGCTGTAACTTTCATCCCAGAACATAGTTTAGGGGCCATTACTTCTTCAACTATAGTCATTTTTCTTTCAATTGCAAACGTAACCAGTTTTTCAATGGTGTAATGGTTTAACATAGAAAACTTACCGTTGGCTCTAGATTCTAATCTATCTCTCCGATTTGCAAACGGATTTCACTGAAGCTGTAACTTTCATCCCAGAACATAGTTTAGGGGCCATTACTTCTTCAACTTTAGTCATTTTTCTTTCAATTGCAAACGTAACCAGTTTTTCAATGGTGTAATGGTTTAACATAGAAAACTTACCATTGGCTCTAGATCCTAAACCATCACACCGATTTGCAAACGGATTTCACTGAAGCTGTAACTTTCATCCCAGAACATAATTTAGGGGCCATTACTTCTTCAACTATAGTCATTTTTCTTTCAATTGCAAACGTAACCAGTTTTTCAATGGTGTAATGGTTTAACATAGAAAACTTACCGTTGGCTCTAGATTCTAATCTATCTCTCCGATTTGCAAACGGATTTCACTGAAGCTGTAACTTTCATCCCAGAACATAGTTTAGGGGCCATTACTTCTTCAACTATAGTCATTTTTCTTTCAATTGAAAACGTAACCAGTTTTTCAATGGTGTAATGGTTTAACATAGAAAACTTACCGTTGGCTCTAGATTCTAATCTATCTCTCCGATTTGCAAACGGATTTCACTGAAGCTGTAACTTTCATCCCAGAACATAGTTTAGGGGCCATTACTTCTTCAACTATAGTCATTTTTCTTTCAATTGCAAACGTAACCAGTTTTTCAATGGTGTAATGGTTTAACATAGAAAACTTACCGTTGGCTCTAGATTCTAATTTATCACTCCGATTTGCAAACGGATTTCACTGAAGCTGTAACTTTCATCCCAGAACATAGTTTAGGGGCCATTACTTCTTCAACTATAGTCATTTTTCTTTCAATTGCAAACGTAACCAGTTTTTCAATGGTGTAATGGTTTAACATAGAAAACTTACCGTTGGCTCTAGATTCTAATCTATCACTCCGATTTGCAAACGGATTTCACTGAAGCTGTAACTTTCATCCCAGAACATAGTTTAGGGGCCATTACTTCTTCAACTATAGTCATTTTTCTTTCAATTGCAAACGTAACCAGTTTTTCAATGGTGTAATGGTTTAACATAGAAAACTTACCGTTGGCTCTAGATTCTAATCTATCACTCCGATTTGCAAACGGATTTCACTGAAGCTGTAACTTTCATCCCAGAACATAGTTTAGGGGCCATTACTTCTTCAACTATAGTCATTTTTCTTTCAATTGCAAACGTAACCAGTTTTTCAATGGTGTAATGGTTTAACATAGAAAACTTACCGTTGGCTCTAGATTCTAATCTATCACTCCGATTTGCAAACAGATTTCACTGAAGCTGTAACTTTCATCCCAGAACATAGTTTAGGGGCCATTACTTCTTCAACTATAGTCATTTTTCTTTCAATTGCAAACGTAACCAGTTTTTCAATAGTGTAATGGTTTAACATAGAAAACTTACCGTTGGCTCTAGATTCTAATCTATCACTCCGATTTGCAAACGGATTTCACTGAAGCTGTAACTTTCATCCCAGAACATAGTTTAGGGGCCATTACTTCTTCAACTATAGTCATTTTTCTTTCAATTGCAAACGTAACCAGATTTTCAATGGTGTAATGGGGGTTTGTCTCTTTGTTAAGAATTCTTTTACAGCTGTCCTCAACGATGAGATGGAGGAAGATTGCGAAGATGTGGAGTCCGTTTGGGTAAATATTCATGGTGGAAATAAAAGTTGCCAATTGCTTATTGGGGTATGCTACAGACCACCTCTTATTAATGAAGCTGCAGAACTGCGATTACTACAGCAGATTGAAAAAGCTGCAAGTAAAAACGAGGTCATAATTATGGGCGACTTCAACTTTCCAGACATTGACTGGGGTATTGAGGCTACCCATTCTGGTAAAAGCAGCAGATTTCTGACAGCACTACAGGACAATTACTTGACTCAAATGGTAACGGAACCAACTAGGGGGAATGCGTTACTGGATCTGATCATTTCTAATAGACCAGATAATGTATCAAATGTGCAGGTTCAAGAACATTTGGGAAATAGTGATCACAACATGATAACGTTTGATCTGGTGACTGATAGGCCACGGGGCAGCGGGACCACTAAAACTATGAATTTTAGAAAAGCAAAGTTCAATCAAATTAGGCAGGCACTAAGTTTGGTGAACTGGGATAATGTACTACAAGGGGACGACACTGAAGGGAAATGGCAAGCTTTTAAACGTATTCTCAATCAATATTGTAGTATGTATATCCCATATGGAAACAAAATGTCTAGGAATAAAAAAAGGCCTCTATGGATGAATAGAAAGGTTAGGGATAAAATGAAGAGGAAAAAGAATGCCTATAAGGTCCTAAAACAGGAGGGGACTGAGGCTGCACTAAGCAATTATAAGGAGTGCAATAAAAATTGTAAAAAAGAAATTAGGCTGGCAAAGATCGAAGCTGAAAATCAAATCGCTAGGGATATCAAATCTAACCCAAAAAAGTTTTACAAGTACATCAACTCTAAAAAAAGAAAGGTTGACTGTATAGGAATCCTAAAGGATGAGGGTGGGAACTCGATGGTGGACGACCAAGGTAAGGCAGAGTTATTAAATGCTTTCTTTGCTTCAGTCTTCACAAAGGAAACAGCACTGTTGCAAATTACAGAGGCAGAAGAGTCTCAATCTTCTAACTGTAATATTAAATACTTAACGCAGGAAGAAGTAAAGGCAAGACTAAATAAATTAAAAATAGACAAGGCACCTGGCCCGGATGGCATGCATCCTCGGGTCCTAAGAGAATTAAGTTCAGTTATAGCTAAGCCCCTTTATCTTATCTTTTGTGACTCTCTTGCAACTAGCAGAGTCCCAATGGATTGGCGTACAGCCCACGTTTTCCCATTATTTAAGAAGGGCAAAAAATCTGATCCAGGAAATTATAGACCTGTAAGCTTAACATCAGTTGTATGCAAACTATTTGAGGGGTTACTAAGAGATACTATACATGACTTCATAGTAGAAAATAATCTTATTTCTCAGCATCAACATGGGTTTACTAAAGACAGGTCCTGTTTGACTAACATGCTCAGCTTTTATGAGGTAGTAAATGCTAATATGGATATTGGGAATGCTGTAGATGTGATATACTTGGACTTTGCAAAGGCCTTCGACACTGTTCCCCACAGAAGTCTGGTGCAAAAGTTGAGGATGCAAGGACTGGGGAAGAGTTTGTGTGCATGGATAGGGAACTGGCTAATGGACAGAAAACAAAGAGTTGTGGTCAATGGATCGTACTCAAAATGGGAGACTGTTAGCAGTGGGGTCCCACAGGGGTCTGTACTGGGTCCAGTGCTCTTCAATTTATTTATTAATGACCTAGTAGATGCAGTAGTGAGCAATGTTGCTATTTTTGCAGATGATACAAAATTGTGCAGAATCATCAACTCTCAGGAAGATAGTGTCATATTGCAACAGGATCTGGATAGGATGGCTATATGGGCACATACATGGCAGATGAAATTCAATGTTGACAAATGTAAAGTCATGCATTTTGGTCGTACCAATGGTCTAGCACCATACAAAATAAATGGGATACAGTTGGGAACATCAAACTTGGAGAAGGACTTAGGAGTACTCATCGACAACAAGTTAAATAATCGTACTCAATGCCAAGCCGCTGCAGCTAAAGCGAACAAAATTTTGGGATGCATTAAAAGGGAAATAAAAACTCGAGATGCTAGCATAATATTGCCCCTGTTTAACTCTCTAGTAAGGCCACATCTGGAATATGGAATTCAGTTCTGGGCACCACATTACAAAAAAGATATTGCAGTTTTAGAGCAGGTGCAGAGACGAGCTACAAAATTGATACGTGGGATGGAAGGTCTCGATTACCAAGAAAGGTTAGATAAACTGGGTTTATTTAGTCTAGAGAAAAGACGCCTTAGAGGAGATCTAATTAACATGTATAAATACATTAGAGGGCAATATAATAGCTTGGCGGATGAGCTTTTTGTCCCTAGGCCTTCTCAAAGGACTAGAGGACATGAGCTGCGCATGGAGGAAAAACGTTTTAGCCATTTATTTAGGAAAGGGTTCTTTACAGTAAGAGTGGTTAAGATGTGGAATGCATTGCCACAGGAAGTCGTTATGGCAAACTCTATACCTGCATTTAAAGGGGGCTTAGATGCTTTCCTTGCGTTGAAAGACATCCATGGCTACAATTACTAGGTTATGCCTAATGATGTTGATCCAGGGATTTTATCTGATTGCCATCTGGAGTCGGGAAGGAATGTTTCCCATTTGGGGCTAATTGGACCATGCCTGGTGGGGTTTTTTTCGCCTTCCTCTGGATCAACAGGGGTATGTGGGGGACGGGCTGGAGTTGTACTTTGTACTGGTTGAACTCGATGGACGTATGTCTTTTTTCAGCCAAAATAACTATGTAACTATGTAACTATGTAACTATGTAACATAGAAAACTTACCGTTGGCTCTAGATTCGAATCTATCACTCCGATTTGCAAACGGATTTCACTGAAGCTGTAACTTTTATCCCAGAACATAGTTTAGGGGCCATTACTTCTTCAACTATAGTCATTTTTCTTTCAATTGCAAACGTAACCAGTTTTTCAATGGTGTAATGGTTTAACATAGAAAGCTTACCGTTGGCTCTAGATTCTAATCTATCACTCCGATTTGCAAACGGATTTCACTGAAGCTGTAACTTTCATCCCAGAACATAGTTTAGGGGCCATTACTTCTTCAACTATAGTCATTTTTCTTTCAATTGCAAACGTAACCAGTTTTTCAATGGTGTAATGGTTTAACATAGAAAACTTACCGTTGGCTCTAGATTCTAATCTATCACTCCGATTTGCAAACGGATTTCACTGAAGCTGTAACTTTCATCCCAGAACATAGTTTAGGGGCCATTACTTCTTCAACTATAGTCATTTTTCTTTCAATTGCAAACGTAACCAGTTTTTCAATGGTGTAATGGTTTAACATAGAAAACTTACCGTTGGCTCTAGATCCTAATCTATCACACCGATTTGCAAACGGATTTCACTGAAGCTGTAACTTTCATCCCAGAACATAATTTAGGGGCCATTACTTCTTCAACTATAGTCATTTTTCTTTCAATTGCAAACGTAACCAGTTTTTCAATGGTGTAATGGTTTAACATAGAAAACTTACCGTTGGCTCTAGATTCTAATCTATCTCTCCGATTTGCAAACGGATTTCACTGAAGCTGTAACTTTCATCCCAAAACATAGTTTAGGGGCCATTACTTCTTCAACTATAGTCATTTTTCTTTCAATTGAAAACGTAACCAGTTTTTCAATGGTGTAATGGTTTAACATAGAAAACTTACCGTTGGCTCTAGATTCTAATCTATCTCTCCGATTTGCAAACGGATTTCACTGAAGCTGTAACTTTCATCCCAGAACATAGTTTAGGGGCCATTACTTCTTCAACTATAGTCATTTTTCTTTCAATTGCAAACATAACCAGTTTTTCAATGGTGTAATGGTTTAACATAGAAAACTTCCCGTTGGCTCTAGATTCTAATCTATCACTCCGATTTGCAAACGGATTTCACTGAAGCTGTAACTTTCATCCCAGAACATAGTTTAGGGGCCATTACTTCTTCAACTATAGTCATTTTCTTTCAATTGCAAACGTAACCAGTTTTTCAATGGTGTAATGGTTTAACATAGAAAACTTACCGTTGGCTCTAGATTCGAATCTATCACTCCGATTTGCAAACGGATTTCACTGAAGCTGTAACTTTCATCCCAGAA
This sequence comes from Hyperolius riggenbachi, assembly GCF_040937935.1. Taxonomy (NCBI): domain Eukaryota; kingdom Metazoa; phylum Chordata; class Amphibia; order Anura; family Hyperoliidae; genus Hyperolius; species Hyperolius riggenbachi. Next base: position 319,666 of record NW_027152354.1, on the reverse strand, counting down.
CATAGTTTAGGGGCCATTACTTCTTCAACTATAGTCATTTTTCTTTCAATTGCAAACGTAACCAGTTTTTCAATGGTGTAATGGTTTAACATAGAAAACTTACCGTTGGCTCTAGATTCTAATTTATCACTCCGATTTGCAAACGGATTTCACTGAAGCTGTAACTTTCATCCCAGAACATAGTTTAGGGGCCATTACTTCTTCAACTATAGTCATTTTTCTTTCAATTGCAAACGTAACCAGTTTTTCAATGGTGTAATGGTTTAACATAGAAAACTTACCGTTGGCTCTAGATTTTAATTTATCACTCCGATTTGCAAACGGATTTCACTGAAGCTGTAACTTTCATCCCAGAACATAGTTTAGGGGCCATTACTTCTTCAACTATAGTCATTTTTCTTTCAATTGCAAACGTAACCAGTTTTTCAATGGTGTAATGGTTTAACATAGAAAACTTACCGTTGGCTCTAGATTCTAATCTATCACTCCGATTTGCAAACGGATTTCACTGAAGCTGTAACTTTCATCCCAGAACATAGTTTAGGGGCCATTACTTCTTCAACTATAGTCATTTTTCTTTCAATTGCAAACGTAACCAGTTTTTCAATGGTGTAATGGTTTAACATAGAAAACTTACCGTTGACTCTAGATTCTAATCTATCACTCCGATTTGCAAACGGATTTCACTGAAGCTGTAACTTTCATCCCAGAACATAGTTTAGGGGCCATTACTTCTTCAACTATAGTCATTTTTCTTTCAATTGCAAACGTAACCAGTTTTTCAATGGTGTAATGGTTTAACATAGAAAACTTACCGTTGGCTCTAGATTCGAATCTATCACTCCGATTTGCAAACGGATTTCACTGAAGCTGTAACTTTCATCCCAGAACATAGTTTAGGGGCCATTACTTCTTCAACTATAGTCATTTTTCTTTCAATTGCAAACGTAACCAGTTTAACATAGAATACTTACCGTTGGCTCTAGATTCTAATCTATCACTCCGATTTGCAAACGGATTTCACTGAAGCTGTAACTTTCATCCCAGAACATAGTTTAGGGGCCATTACTTCTTCAACTATAGTCATTTTTCTTTCAATTGCAAACGTAACCAGTTTTTCAATGGTGTAATGGTTTAACACAGAAAACTTACCGTTGGCTCTAGATTCTAATCTATCACTCCGATTTGCAAACGGATTTCACTGAAGCTGTAACTTTCATCCCAGAACATAGTTTAGGGGCCATTACTTCTTCAACTATAGTCATTTTTCTTTCAATTGCAAACGTAACCAGTTTTTCAATGGTGTAATGGTTTAACATAGAAAACTTACCGTTGGCTCTAGATTCGAATCTATCACTCCGATTTGCAAACGGATTTCACTGAAGCTGTAACTTTCATCCCAGAACATAGTTTAGGGGCCATTACTTCTTCAACTATAGTCATTCTTCTTTCAATTGCAAACGTAACCAGTTTTTCAATGGTGTAATGGTTTAACATAGAAAACTTACCGTTGGCTCTAGATTCTAATCTATCACTCCGATTTGCAAACGGATTTCACTGAAGCTGTAACTTTCATCCCAGAACATAGTTTAGGGGCCATTACTTCTTTAACTGTAGTCATTTTTCTTTCAATTGCAAACGTAACCAGTTTTTCAATGGTGTAATGGTTTAACATAGAAAGAGGGGGCGTGGCTTGACGCTGGAGCTGTATGGTTGTTTGAGCCTGTAGCTCCCGGCTAAAGCACCCGAAAAAGCGGCTAAAAGCAACCTGGAAAGCCCGTTTTTCTCACCTAAAACCTGTGGGAACACTTCCAGATCACAATGGAGTGGAGGAGAGTGAGTTATAAGAAGAAAGACGCTTCCACTGTCCCACGAAAGCTGACAGACTTGTATGAGGAAGGAGGACAAGATGGCCACCGCTATACACAGCAGGGTATGCGCAGCCAAGATGGAGGACGCTTCCAGCAGAAAGAGGACATGGGAGTCTACCCTTTACAAACAACTCCGCTGCACCAAAGAGACAGATTCACACCCCATTATACCCCATATCGCAGAGGGGACAAAGCGGACCTGGAGGAAGACACTGAGGATGAACAAAACAGAGACCGCAGCCCCCTAAAACCTGGGCCTACTGGATCTAACATACCGCGCCAGGAGAGCCTGCGGAATAAGGTAGGACAAACTCCCAACACCTTGACAAATATGCCTCCCCCAACCGATCCATTCAAGGACTTGAATGCCCCAGAGCAGCCCCTGACCCAGCAGCTATTCAAAGACTTTATGGTATCTTTTAGTGCTATGCTGCAGGGCAATATGACGGAAATCCGAAATGAGATGCGGACTCTTTCCGGAAACATGTCTCAATATGCATGGGAGAATGACCAGAGAGTCTCCAAACTAGAGAATAAGGTCACAGAAATCACCGAAGCGTACAATGAGTTAGTGGATGCCCACAAAAGTGTACTGGGGGAGGTGAAATGGCTGAAAGAAAAGTCTGTAGATGCGGAAGACCGAAATAGACGGAATAACGTCAAAATCAGAGGGATTCCGGAAAGTGTAAAAACAGAAGATCTGATGGGCCATGTAAAAGAAGTTATCAAAGCTGCAATCCCTGATATAGTGCCGTCTGAACTTATAGTGGATCGTGCCCATAGACTGCCAAAGCCCTCCTTTATTGCAGACTATTTACCAAGGGATGTGATTCTTAGGATTCATTTTTACCACATTAAGGAACGCTTCCTAGCAGTAACCAGAAGAGTACAGAAACTGCCTGAACCGCACCATAAATTAACATTCTACAATGACTTGTCACAAACCACCTTAAAAGAAAGAAAGAAATATACTGCTGTGTCTACTACACTAAGGAACAAAGGAATCCCATATTCATGGGGATTCCCAACTAAAATGAGAATCATGAACCAAGGCACAGCTTTCATCATCAAAAGCCCAGAGGAAGGATATGAGCTACTGAGGAAATGGGGGATACCTGTAACCCAACCCAGAGAAGGAGGACCTGGCCTCCCAACACAGCATCCCTCACACCAATCTATGGAATGGTCCCACGAGCAACTGGAGAAAAATAAATCTAACGAGGCTTCAAAGGACTCAGGAGAGTGAGGTAGGGTGCCTTGCCACAAACTTTGACCCCACAGAAGACTCTTCTCCTCAGGGAAAGAGACTTCCGTCCTGAGGTGAATTGTCTACAGTCTACTGGTTAGACCTGGACAACCACCAGAGAATGGACACTAAGAAGATCACTTGTTACTACTCTACTTCTGCTGATTTTTATTTTTCCTTTTTTCTTTGTTTCTTGTTGTTGTTGTTTTTGTTACTGTTTCTGTTCTGCAGCCCAAAGCTCCTTTTGAAAGGAACAACTAACTTGCTTCCTGGGGAAAGTACAGGTAGCTTGTCTCTACAACACTTGGTACTTTTCCAAACATGGTTATCTTTTCATTGGACAATTATGGTCACTCAGCGGTTGCTCCTTAAAGACTCTAAGATCATTATAATATGCTTGATTACATACCCAACTAACATCACCTTATTTTACAGCGAATTCAATAGGAACCAGTTGTATCTCCTCCTATCTAAGGAAACTACTACATATAAAACCGGTAATGTTTATGTCTATGTTTATGGTTATGCTTATACTCATGCTGACGACAATATACTTAACAGATCTCTAGTATTGGTAGGTATATGGATAAGGTACATAAAGTTAAAATGGATTTGGATCGTTTTAAAATTGCTCCATGACTCAAGACATTAATTTCCTTTCCCTAAACACAAGAGGGCTTAACTCTTATAGAAAGAGGTACCTGGTAAACAAATTAGTCAAAGAAGAAAAAACAGATATATTATGCCTGCAGGAGACACACCTGAATCAAAAAGGTGCAGGGAAATTAAAATTAGCACAATTCTCCAAGATAGTACATGCTACTTTACCAAACAAAAAAAAATGTGGAGTACTGATAGCGTTCAGAGATTCCTTGGGGTTTGAACTGTTAGACTCATATAGTAGCCCAGATGGTAGATTGGTTATTGCAGTGGGAAAAGTGAACTCTCAGGACTTCACCTTTGCCAATATCTACTCGCCAAATTCACATCAAGCCAATTTTCTGCAAAAAAAACTACAAAAGATTAAAAGTATGTCCAAAGGCTCAATACTGATCTCAGGTGACCTTAACGCAGTAATGGACCCACTGATGGACTGTACTGCGGGAAAGAGAAGAATTCCAGCAACTATTCAATCTACCATAATTAATAATGAATTATATGACACTTGGAGGTGTGCCCACCCAGGTGATCATCAATACACATATTATTCAGCAGTGCATCAATCCTTTACTAGGATTGACTATATACTGGCCGACAGGTTCTCCCTCCCCTTAATATCCCAAATTGAAATAGGCACAAGAATTTGGTCTGACCATGCCCCCATCACAGCAAAAATTGCTTTAAAAAACACACCAATTACTAACAACTATATTTGGAGAATGAACAAACTAGTACTAAACTCAGAAAACACGGCCCCAATAATAAAACAAAACCTTGAAGAATACTTCAAAATCAACGATACCCCAGACATATCCAAAACCACACTATGGAACGCCCATAAAGCCTACATGCGAGGCGCCTTTATGAAGCAGGGTGCAATTTTAAAGAGGAAACATAGAGAAAAAATAGAAAATTTATTAACAGAAATCAAAAAATTAGAAAAATTGATATATATAGATAAAAAGAAAAACTTAATCCCCAACTTAGAAAAATACAGGCAAGAATTAGCTGAAGACATGTACTCTCAATATGACAGGTGGCAAAGCATCCTAAAAGAGACATGGTACTCTGACAGAAATAGAGCAGGGAAGGCCATGGCTAGAAAAATAAAAGGTAGACGAGTTATGCAGAGAATTATAAAATTAAAACATCCAAACTCTAAAGTAATGGTACATCACCCTCAAGAGATAGTGGAGGCATTATCCACATATTATAGTAAATTATATAACTTAGACTTAGATCCAGATACCCACTCTCCATCGACCCAGGAAATCAATGAATATCTCAAAAAGATCAAACTCCCCAGTTTAGACATATTTGAACAAAAACAACTAAATATTCCATTCTCGCAACAAGAAGTAGAAATAGCTATTAGGTCTCTTAAGGGAGATAAGGCACCAGGGGTTGATGGATTTGTAAATGATTATTATAAGAAACATTCTAATATATTATCCAAACATCTGGTTAACATGTTCAATGAAATAGCAACCCTTGGTGCCTTCCCTAGGGAAAATCTAACTGCGATAATTACAACCATTCCAAAGGAGGGTAAGGACCTGTCGGACCCAGGAAGCTATAGGCCGATATCACTGCTGAATACAGACGTAAAGTTGTATGCAAAAATTTTGGCAAACAGATTGGCACCACTAATTCCACAACTAGTTACATCTGACCAAGTGGGCTTTGTACAGGGAAGGGGTACTGCAGATGGCACAAGGAAGGTCTTGGCTCTGATACATCAGGTGAGGCTCTGTCGGACGCCTTCTCTCTTCATATCATTGGATGCAGAGAAGGCGTTCGACAGAGTGAATTGGAGGTACATGTCGGCTGTGTTGGACAAATTTGGATGTGTGGGTAGAATGCATAACTCAATTATGGCTTTGTACTCTCAACCTTCAGCAAGGGTGTTATCCTCAGGTAGCCTCTCTTCCCCTTTTAATATAAGCAACGGAACACGCCAGGGATGCCCACTGTCCCCCTTAGTTTATGTTTTGTCCTTGGAGCCTTTGGCCCAGAGTATTAGGAATAATGAAAATATTAAGGGAATCCAACTTAACAAACTAGAATCAAAACTCAGTCTTTTTGCAGACGACATTCTGTTGTGTATACAGAAACCTGCAAAATCTTTACCCAATGTTAAATTAGAACTTCAGGAGTTCTCTAAGGTCTCCCAGTACAAAGTAAATGAAAACAAAACAATGATTATGCCTTGCAATATTCCGGGTAAATTGATGGATCTACTGAGGAGCTCTTGCACATATTCCTGGGATGCAAAATCTATTAAATTTCTAGGTATCTTCTTGACACCCACCATAGAAAGATTATACAAAGAAAACTATGACCCTTGGATACAAAAACTCAAAATTAAATTAGAAAATCTAGCAAAATTTGAATTTTCATGGCTGGGAAGATCAGCAGCCTTCAAAATGCTAATATTCCCCCAAATTTTATATCTCTTTCGCACTCTACCCATAAAAATCCCCCAAAAAATTTTCATAGCAACTCAAAGACTAATTAACAAATTCATATTGATGGACAAAAAGTCGAGATTCTCTAATAAGATTTTGACCACCCACTCCTCAAATCTAGGCCTAGGGGTGCCAGATTTGGAGAAATATTACCAGGCCTGCATATTAGAACACTCCAGATCCATCTGGTATAAAGACTACACAAAACAATGGGTAAAACTAGAGGAAGAACAAATTCCAAGCGATGATATGATCTCTTATCTTAGTTCTAGAATCAATTGGAATATCCCCCTAAAAATCCCAAATCCAATCACAGCCAATATGATTAGGGTATGGAAGGAATTAGTCAGCCTCAGCAGCAAAGATCCTTTAGCAATAAGTATAAATGTTCCCTTACTAAGTTTATCTTCAGCACTAAAAAACTTACCCCTAGATAGTTGGGTGGAGAGAGATATTAGATTACTAGAAGACATCTTGAATAATGGCACTCTAAAATCATTTGAAGAACTAAAGGCTGTTTATCAAATACCTGAAGAGGATAAAGTTAAATACTTCAGAATCAAAAAATTTCTTACCAAACATACACCCCAACCAATCTCCCATCTACCATCAACAAAAAAAATATTAGATGAACAAAACTATAGACAAAAGGGTATATCAACCTTCTACAAAACACTATTAACACTGAAAGAGGATGACACTACTAGATGGCAACTCAGGAAATGGCAAGAGCTCCTACAGATAGATGTTACACGGGAAGAGTGGGAAAAAGCTTATGGTTCTCTCAAAAAGGCAACACATTGTGTAACACACTATGAGAGCTTCCTAAAACTCCTGTGGCACTGGTATATGACACCGGAAAAAATAGCAGCATTTGATACTAACGCCTCTCCATTGTGTTGGAGGAATTGTAAAAAAACAGGATCCTTGTTACATATTTTCTGGACGTGCCCTAAGGTGACAAGATTATGGGGAGAAATTGAGGAATTTATGAAAAAACTACCAGTCCATCTAGCTAAAATCACTCCAGATATGGCTTTACTGCACTTAAAGACAATTGACATGCCCATAGGAGAAAGGTTCATTTTTAACCACATCTGTATAGTTACAAAAATTGGTATAGCAGAAAACTGGAGGACGTGTTCTCTCCCATCCTTCTCTGATATCTTAAAGAAAGTGGATGATAACTTAGTAGCGGAAAGATCATGGGCTATTAGGTGCGGTAGTGTCAGTGCCTTTCAGAAAAGATCGTACTTATGGCCTACAGTTTATACAAACTCAAAGCTCCTAAACACATAAAACACATATGGGAATTATTGGCCACTCTAGGTTAGGGGAAATATGCTGTTGGATGATTGACCATGGATAGACAGTCTTTCAACAATAAACCATTTGAACGAATGTTATTATATTATATGCCTACGCTAAGAAAATTGGTAGAGAGAGTATGAGCCTCATTACCGGTACGGACAAAGTTTCTAGATAGATAAAGGGAGTTAAATGAGAAGCAGTTGTTGAGTGACCAAACAGTTCTCATCAGTAAGCGAGTAGTTAGGTAATAGTTAGTTAGTTAGTCAGTTAGTTGGTTAGTTAGTTAGGTAGTAGGTTAACCAGCTCAGTCTAGACAAATATAAAGAAATTCATAAGTTAATTAAAATTCGAATACATTTTGGAAATATACAAATACACAAGAATAAATAGGAAATAGACTTCAACTGAAACAAACTGTCTTAAATTTAGACAGTATAAGGTGAAACACGGGAACTAGACGTTTGTTATTCCCCAAGTACTTTAATACTCCTGGGAGCACCCTCTGGAGTCTCTGTAGGGGGGTAAAACTCCCCATTCTCCAGAGGTTGAGCTCCCTAATAGATCTACAAATAAGGAATAACTGGGAAAAATATTTCACCTAATAAATACTAAATACTAAATACTATAATGTTCTTCTCCTTTTCTCTCTCTTCAAATAACTATGTCAGCTGTATTAAGACGTTCAGAATAAGTTGAAGTAATAAATGTAACCTTTTTTTCTTTATGTACAATATTGATGCAAAACACTTATTGAGGTTAAGCAAATTGTACAGGTTTTGACTATATTGCAATGTAAAACATGTTATTATGTAAAAAGTACCCTTGACAACTAGAAAATGTTATTGTTACATTTATAAAAATTGAAAAATTTCCAATAAAAATAACTGGAAACGGTTTAACATAGAAAACTTACCGTTGGCTCTAGATTCTAATCTATCACTCCGATTTGCAAACAGATTTCACTGAAGCTGTAACTTTCATCCCAGAACATAGTTTAGGGGCCATTACTTCTTCAACTATAGTCATTTTTCTTTCAATTGCAAACGTAACCAGTTTTTCAATGGTGTAATGGTTTAACATAGAAAACTTACCGTTGGCTCTAGATTCTAATCTATCACTCCGATTTGCAAACGGATTTCACTGAAGCTGTAACTTTCATCCCAGAACATAGTTTAGGGGCCGTTACTTCTTCAACTATAGTCATTTTTCTTTCAATTGCAAACGTAACCAGTTTTTCAATGGTGTAATGGTTTAACCTAGAAAACTTACCGTTGGCTCTAGATTCTAATCTATCACTCCGATTTGCAAACGGATTTCACTGAAGCTGTAACTTTCATCCCAGAACATAGTTTAGGGGCCATTACTTCTTCAACAATAATCATTTTTCTTTCAATTGCAAACGTAACCATTTTTTTAATGGTGTAATGGTTTAACATAGAAAACTTACCGTTGGCTCTAGATTCTAATCTATCACTCCGATTTGCAAACGGATTTCACTGAAGCTGTAACTTTCATCCCAGAACATAGTTTAGGGGCCATTACTTCTTCAACTATAGTCATTTTTCTTTCAATTGCAAACGTAACCAGTTTTTCAATGGTGTAATGGTTTAACATAGAAAACTTACCGTTGGCTCTAGATTCTAATCTATCACTCCGATTTGCAAACGGATTTCACTGAAGCTGTAACTTTCATCCCAGAACATAGTTTAGGGGCCATTACTTCTTCAACTATAGTCATTTTTCTTTCAATTGCAAACATAACCAGTTTTTCAATGGTGTAATGGTTTAACATAGAAAACTTACTGTTGGCTCTAGATTCGAATCTATCTCTCCGATTTGCAAACGGATTTCACTGAAGCTGTAACTTTCATCCCAGAACATAGTTTAGGGCCCATTACTTCTTCAACTATAGTCATTTTTCTTTCAATTGCAAACGTAACCAGTTTTTCAATGGTGTAATGGTTTAACATAGAAAACTTACCGTTGGCTCTAGATTCTAATCTATCACTCCGATTTGCAAACGGATTTCACTGAAGCTGTAACTTTCATCCCAGAACATAGTTTAGGGGCCGTTACTTCTTCAACTATAGTCATTTTTCTTTCAATTGCAAACGTAACCAGTTTTTCAATGGTGTAATGGTTTAACCTAGAAAACTTACCGTTGGCTCTAGATTCTAATCTATCACTCCGATTTGCAAACGGATTTCACTGAAGCTGTAACTTTCATCCCAGAACATAGTTTAGGGGCCATTACTTCTTCAACAATAATCATTTTTCTTTCAATTGCAAACGTAACCATTTTTTTAATGGTGTAATGGTTTAACATAGAAAACTTACCGTTGGCTCTAGATTCTAATCTATCACTCCGATTTGCAAACGGATTTCACTGAAGCTGTAACTTTCATCCCAGAACATAGTTTAGGGGCCATTACTTCTTCAACTATAGTCATTTTTCTTTCAATTGCAAACGTAACCAGTTTTTCAATGGTGTAATGGTTTAACATAGAAAACTTACCGTTGGCTCTAGATTCTAATCTATCACTCCGATTTGCAAACGGATTTCACTGAAGCTGTAACTTTCATCCCAGAACATAGTTTAGGGGCCATTACTTCTTCAACTATAGTCATTTTTCTTTCAATTGCAAACATAACCAGTTTTTCAATGGTGTAATGGTTTAACATAGAAAACTTACTGTTGGCTCTAGATTCGAATCTATCTCTCCGATTTGCAAACGGATTTCACTGAAGCTGTAACTTTCATCCCAGAACATAGTTTAGGGCCCATTACTTCTTCAACTATAGTCATTTTTCTTTCAATTGCAAACGTAACCAGTTTTTCAATGGTGTAATGGTTTAACATAGAAAACTTACCGTTGGCTCTAGATTCTAATCTATCACTCCGATTTGCAAACGGATTTCACTGAAGCTGTAACTTTCATCCCAGAACATAGTTTAGGGGCCATTACTTCTTCAACTATAGTCATTTTTCTTTCAATTGCAAACGTAACCAGTTTTTCAATGGTGTAATGGTTTAACATAGAAAACTTACCGTTGGCTCTAGATTCTAATCTATCACTCCGATTTTCAAACGGATTTCACTGAAGCTGTAACTTTCATCCCAGAACATAGTTTAGGGGCCATTACTTCTTCAACTATAGTCATTTTTCTTTCAATTGCAAACGTAACCAGTTTTTCAATAGTGTAATGGTTTAACATAGAAAACTTACCGTTGGCTCTAGATTCTAATCTATCACTCCGATTTGCAAACGGATTTCACTGAAGCTGTAACTTTCATCCTAGAACATTGTTTAGGGGCCATTACTTCTTCAACTATAGTCATTTTTCTTTCAATTGCAAACGTAACCAGTTTTTCAATGGTCTAATAGTTTAACATAGAAAACTTACCGTTGGCTCTAGATTCTAATCTATCACTCCGATTTGCAAACGGATTTCACTGAAGCTGTAACTTTCATCCCAGAACATAGTTTAGGGGCCATTACTTCTTCAACTATAGTCATTTTTCTTTCAATTGCAAACGTAACCAGTTTTTCAATGGTGTAATGGTTTAACATAGAAAACTTACCGTTGGCTCTAGATTCTAATCTATCACTCCGATTTGCAAACGGATTTCACTGAAGCTGTAACTTTCATCCCAGAACATAGTTTAGGGGCCATTACTTCTTCAACTATAGTCATTTTTCTTTCAATTGCAAACGTAACCAGATTTTCAATGGTGTAATGGTTTAACATAGAAAACTTACCGTTGGCTCTAGATTCGAATCTATCACTCCGATTTGCAAACGGATTTCACTGAAGCTGTAACTTTCATCCCAGAACATAGTTTAGGGGCCATTACTTCTTCAACTATAGTCATTTTTCTTTCAATTGCAAACGTAACCAGTTTTTCAATGGTGTAATGGTTTAACATAGAAAGCTTACCGTTGGCTCTAGATTCTAATCTATCACTCCGATTTGCAAACGGATTTCACTGAAGCTGTAACTTTCATCCCAGAACATAGTTTAGGGGCCATTACTTCTTCAACTATAGTCATTTTTCTTTCAATTGCAAACGTAACCAGTTTTTCAATGGTGTAATGGTTTAACATAGAAAACTTACCGTTGGCTCTAGATTCTAATCTATCACTCCGATTTGCAAACGGATTTCACTGAAGCTGTAACTTTCATCCCAGAACATAGTTTAGGGGCCATTACTTCTTCAACTATAGTCATTTTTCTTTCAATTGCAAACGTAACCAGTTTTTCAATGGTGTTATTGTTTAACATAGAAAACTTACCGTTGGCTCTAGATTCTAATCTATCACTCCGATTTGCAAACGGATTTCACTGAAGCTGTAACTTTCATCCCAGAACATAGTTTAGGGGCCATTACTTCTTCAACTATAGTCATTTTTCTTTCAATTGCAAACGTAACCAGTTTTTCAATGGTGTAATGGTTTAACATAGAAAACTTACCGTTGGCTCTAGATTCTAATCTATCTCTCCGATTTGCAAACGGATTTCACTGAAGCTGTAACTTTCATCCCAGAACATAGTTTAGGGGCCATTACTTCTTCAACTATAGTCATTTTTCTTTCAATTGAAAACGTAACCAGTTTTTCAATGGTGTAATGGTTTAACATAGAAAACTTACCGTTGGCTCTAGATTCTAATCTATCTCTCCGATTTGCAAACGGATTTCACTGAAGCTGTAACTTTCATCCCAGAACATAGTTTAGGGGCCATTACTTCTTCAACTATAGTCATTTTTCTTTCAATTGCAAACATAACCAGTTTTTCAATGGTGTAATGGTTTAACATAGAAAACTTCCCGTTGGCTCTAGATTCTAATCTATCACTCCGATTTGCAAACGGATTTCACTGAAGCTGTAACTTTCATCCCAGAACATAGTTTAGGGGCCATTACTTCTTCAACTATAGTCATTTTTCTTTCAATTGCAAACGTAACCAGTTTTTCAATGGTGTAATGGTTTAACATAGAAAACTTACCGTTGGCTCTAGATTCGAATCTATCACTCCGATTTGCAAACGGATTTCACTGAAGCTGTAACTTTCATCCCAGAACATAGTTTAGGGGCCATTACTTCTTCAACTATAGTCATTTTTCTTTCAATTGCAAACGTAACCAGTTTTTCAATGGTGTAATGGTTTAACATAGAAAACTTACCGTTGGCTCTAGATTCTAATTTATCACTCCGATTTGCAAACGGATTTCACTGAAGCTGTAACTTTCATCCCAGAACATAATTTAGGGGCCATTACTTCTTCAACTATAGTCATTTTTCTTTCAATTGCAAACGTAACCAGTTTTTGAATGGTGTAATGGTTTAACATAGAAAACTTACCGTTGGCTCTAGATTCTAATTTATCACTCCGATTTGCAAACGGATTTCACTGAAGCTGTAACTTTCATCCCAGAACATAGTTTAGGGGCCATTACTTCTTCAACTATAGTCATTTTTCTTTCAATTGCAAACGTAACCAGTTTTTCAATGGTGTAATGGTTTAACATAGAAAACTTACCGTTGGCTCTAGATTCTAATCTATCACTCCGATTTGCAAACGGATTTCACTGAAGCTGTAACTTTCATCCCAGAACATAGTTTAGGGGCCATTACTTCTTCAACTATAGTCATTTTTCTTTCAATTGCAAACGTAACCAGTTTTTCAATGGTGTAATGGTTTAACATAGAAAACTTACCGTTGGCTCTAGATCCTAATCTATCACACCGATTTGCAAACGGATTTCACTGAAGCTGTAACTTTCATCCCAGAACATAATTTAGGGGCCATTACTTCTTCAACTATAGTCATTTTTCTTTCAATTGCAAACGTAACCAGTTTTTCAATAGTGTAATGGTTTAACATAGAAAACTTACCGTTGGCTCTAGATTCTAATCTATCACTCCGATTTGCAAACGGATTTCACTGAAGCTGTAACTTTCATCTCAGAACATAGTTTAGGGGCCATTACTTCTTCAACTATAGTCATTTTTCTTTCAATTGAAAACGTAACCAGTTTTTCAATGGTGTAATGGTTTAACATAGAAAACTTACCGTTGGCTCTAGATTCTAATCTATCACTCCGATTTGCAAACGGATTTCACTGAAGCTGTAACTTTCATCCCAGAACATAGTTTAGGGGCCATTACTTCTTCAACTATAGTCATTTTTCTTTCAATTGCAAACGTAACCAGTTTTTCAATGGTGTAATGGTTTAACATAGAAAACTTACCGTTGGCTCTAGATCCTAATCTATCTCTCCGATTTGCAAACGGATTTCACTGAAGCTGTAACTTTCATCCCAGAACATAGTTTAGGGGCCATTACTTCTTCAACTATAGTCATTTTTCTTTCAATTGCAAACGTAACCAGTTTTTCAATGGTGTAATGGTTTAACATAGAAAACTTCCCGTTGGCTCTAGATTCTAATCTATCACTCCGATTTGCAAACGGATTTCACTGAAGCTGTAACTTTCATCCCAGAACACAGTTTAGGGGCCATTACTTCTTCAACTTTAGTCATTTTTCTTTCAATTGCAAACGTAACCAGTTTTTCAATGGTGTAATGGTTTAACATAGAAAACTTACCATTGGCTCTAGATCCTAATCTATCACACCGATTTGCAAACGGATTTCACTGAAGCTGTAACTTTCATCCCAGAACATAATTTAGGGGCCATTACTTCTTCAACTATAGTCATTTTTCTTTCAATTGCAAACGTAACCAGTTTTTCAATGGTGTAATGGTTTAACATAGAAAACTTACCGTTGGCTCTAGATTCTAATCTATCTCTCCGATTTGCAAACGGATTTCACTGAAGCTGTAACTTTCATCCCAGAACATAGTTTAGGGGCCATTACTTCTTCAACTATAGTCATTTTTCTTTCAATTGCAAACGTAACCAGTTTTTCAATGGTGTAATGGTTTAACATAGAAAACTTCCCGTTGGCTCTAGATTCTAATCTATCACTCCGATTTGCAAACGGATTTCACTGAAGCTGTAACTTTCATCCCAGAACACAGTTTAGGGGCCATTACTTCTTCAACTTTAGTCATTTTTCTTTCAATTGCAAACGTAACCAGTTTTTCAATGGTGTAATGGTTTAACATAGAAAACTTACCATTGGCTCTAGATCCTAATCTATCACACCGATTTGCAAACGGATTTCACTGAAGCTGTAACTTTCATCCCAGAACATAATTTAGGGGCCATTACTTCTTCAACTATAGTCATTTTTCTTTCAATTGCAAACGTAACCAGTTTTTCAATGGTGTAATTTTTTCAGTTTTTCATATGGAAACAAAATGTCTAGGAATAAAAAAAGGCCTCTATGGATGAATAGAAAGGTTAAAGATAAAATGAAGAGGAAAAAGAATGCCTATAAGGTCTTAAAACAGGAGGGGACCGAGGCTGCACTAAGCAATTATAAGGAGTGCAATAAAAATTGTAAAAAAGAAATTAGGCAGGCAAAGATTGAAGCTGAAAAACAAATCGCTAAGGATATCAAATCTAACCCAAAAAAGTTTTACAAGTACATTAACTCTAAAAAAAGAAAGGTTGACTGTATAGGACTCCTAAAGGATGAGGATGGGAACTCAATGGTGGATGACCAAGGTAAGGAAGAGTTATTAAATGCTTTCTTTGCTTCTGTCTTCACAAAAGAAACAGCACTGTTGCAAACTACAGAGGCGGAAGAGTCTCAATCTTCTAACTGTAATATTAAATACTTAACGCAGGAAGAAGTGAAGGCAAGACTAAATAAATTAAAAATAGACAAGGCACCTGGCCCGGATGGCATGCATCCTCGGGTCCTAAGGGAATTAAGTTCAGTTATAGATAAACCCCTTTATCTTATCTTTTGTGACTCTCTTGCAACTGGCAGAGTCCCAGTGGATTGGCGTACAGCCCACGTTTTCCCATTATTTAAGAAGGGCAAAAAATCTGATCCAGGAAATTATAGACCTGTAAGTTTAACATCAGTTGTATGCAAACTATTTGAGGGGTTACTAAGAGATACTATACATGACTTCATAGTAGAAAATAATCTTATTTCTCAGCATCAACATGGGTTTACTAAAGACAGGTCCTGTTTGACTAACATGCTCAGCTTTTATGAGGTAGTGAATGCTAATATGGATATTGGGAATGCTGTAGATGTGATATACTTGGACTTTGCAAAGGCCTTCGACACTGTTCCCCACAAAAGTCTGGTGCAAAAGTTGAGAATGCAAGGACTGGGGAAGAGTCTGTGTTCATGGATAGGGAACTGGCTAATGGACAGAAAACAAAGAGTTGTGGTCAATGGATCATACTCAAAATGGGAGACTGTTAGCAGTGGGGTCCCACAGGGGTCTGTTCTGGGTCCAGTGCTCTTCAATTTATTTATTAATGACCTAGTAGATGCAGTAGTGAGCAATGTTGCTATTTTTGCAGATGATACAAAATTGTGCAGAATCATTAACTCTCAGGAAGATAGTGTCATATTGCAACAGGATCTGGATAGGATGGCTATATGGGCACATACATGGCAGATGAAATTCAATGTTGACAAATGTAAGGTCATGCATTTTGGACGTACGAATGGTCTAGCACCATACAAAATAAATGGGATACAGTTGGGGACATCAAACTTGGAGAAGGACTTAGGAGTACTCATTGACAACAAGTTAAATAATCGTACTCAATGCCAAGCAGCTGCAGCTAAAGCTAACAAAATCTTGGGATGCATTAAAAGGGAAATAAAAACTCGAGATGCTAGCATAATATTGCCCCTGTTTAACTATCTAGTAAGGCCACATCTGGAATATGGAATTCAGTTCTGGGCACCACATTACAAAAAAGATATTGCAGTTTTAGAGCAGGTGCAGAGACGAGCAACAAAATTGATGCGTGGGATGGAAGGTCTCACTTATCAAGAAAGGTTAGATAAACTGGGTTTATTTAGTCTAGAGAAAAGACGCCTTAGAGGGGATCTAATTAACATGTATAAATACATCAGAGGGCAATATAATACCTTGGCGGATGAGCTTTTTGTCCCTAGGCCTTCTCAAAGGACTAGAGGACATGATCTGCGCATGGAGGAAAAACGTTTTAGCCATTTATTTAGGAAAGGGTTCTTTACAGTAAGAGTGATTAAGATGTGGAATGCATTGCCACAGGAAGTCGTTATGGCAAACTCTATACCTGCATTTAAAGGGGGCTTAGATGCTTTCCTTGCGTTGAAAGACATCCATGGCTACAATTACTAGGTAATGCCTAATGATGTTGATCCAGGGATTTTATCTGATTGCCATCTGGAGTCGGGAAGGAATTTTTCCCTTTAGGGGCTAATTGGACCATGCCTTGTAAGGGTTTTTTCGCCTTCCTCTGGATCAACAGGGATATGTGAGGGAGCAGGCTGGTGTTGTACTTTGTACTGGTTGAACTCGATGGACGTATGTCTTTTTTCAACCAAAATAACTATGTAACTATGTAACTATGTAACTATGTAACTATGTAATGGTTTAACATAGAAAACTTACCGTTGGCTCTAGATTCTAATCTATCTCTCCGATTTGCAAACGGATTTCACTGAAGCTGTAACTTTCATCCCAGAACATAGTTTAGGGGCCATTACTTCTTCAACTATAGTCATTTTTCTTTCAATTGAAAACGTAACCAGTTTTTCAATGGTGTAATGGTTTAACATAGAAAACTTACCGTTGGCTCTAGATTCTAATCTATCTCTCCGATTTGCAAACGGATTTCACTGAAGCTGTAACTTTCATCCCAGAACATAGTTTAGGGGCCATTACTTCTTCAACTATAGTCATTTTTCTTTCAATTGCAAACGTAACCAGTTTTTCAATGGTGTAATGGTTTAACATAGAAAACTTACCGTTGGCTCTAGATTCTAATTTATCACTCCGATTTGCAAACGGATTTCACTGAAGCTGTAACTTTCATCCCAGAACATAGTTTAGGGGCCATTACTTCTTCAACTATAGTCATTTTTCTTTCAATTGCAAATGTAACCAGTTTTTCAATGGTGTAATGGTTTAACATAGAAAACTTACCGTTGGCTCTAGATTCTAATCTATCACTCCGATTTGCAAACGGATTTCACTGAAGCTGTAACTTTCATCCCAGAACATAGTTTAGGGGCCATTACTTCTTCAACTATAGTCATTTTTCTTTCAATTGCAAACGTAACCAGTTTTTCAATGGTGTAATGGTTTAACATAGAAAGCTTACCGTTGGCTCTAGATTCTAATCTATCACTCCGATTTGCAAACGGATTTCACTGAAGCTGTAACTTTCATCCCAGAACATAGTTTAGGGGCCATTACTTCTTCAACTATAGTCATGTTTCTTTCAATTGCAGACGTAACCAGTTTTTCAATGGTGTAATGGTTTAACATAGAAAACTTACCGTTGGCTCTAGATTCTAATCTATCACTCCGATTTGCAAACGGATTTCACTGAAGCTGTAACTTTCATCCCAGAACATAGTTTAGGGGCCATTACTTCTTCAACTATAGTCATTTTTCTTTCAATTGCAAACGTAACCAGTTTTTCAATGGTGTAATGGTTTAACATAGAAAACTTACCGTTGGCTCTAGATTCTAATCTATCACTCCGATTTGCAAACGGATTTCACTGAAGCTGTAACTTTCACCCCAGAACATAGTTTAGGGGCCATTACTTCTTCAACTATAGTCATTTTTCTTTCAATTGCAAACGTAACCAGTTTTTCAATGGTGTAATGGTTTAACATAGAAAACTTACCGTTGGCTCTAGATCCTAATCTATCACACCGATTTGCAAACGGATTTCACTGAAGCTGTAACTTTCATCCCAGAACATAGTTTAGGGGCCATTACTTCTTCAACTATAGTCATTTTTCTTTCGTTTCAAGGGTTTTTATTAGGTAAAATGCACAATACACAGAGAAAACAAACAATATCACCCCACACATGGGGTATTGCGTATTACACATTGGTAAATAACTATATAGATGGGGCAGCCATTGTAAATAAATCGCTTGAGGATTGTGTTATGCTTTTGCAAGAGGCTGCCTGGTTTACCTGTTCTCTAATTGGGGGTAGGGGTAAAAAGGGATGGGTCGGGATAGAAGGAAAGAGGGGAGGGGCTAGGGGGAAATGACTGGGGAAGGACAACCCATGAGTGGGAGTTACCACAGCATGCCAATGGGTCGAGCCTAAGGGGAAAAAGGGGACAGAGAGATAAGGGGAAGGTCTAGGGGAGAAACGGTGAGAAATGGTCGAAAGTTAACATGGTACCACCAACCACTGAGGAGGATTTCAACGAGGACCCACAGCTACCTGAACTACCGAATTAACTTATAAAACATGTCATTTTGTCAGGGGGATCTAAAAAGTATGCAAGGTATACCTCAGCCCCATATTATCCTGGTATTCTATCCACGGATCCCAGATCTTAAAGAAAGATTCTAACCGGTCAAAAATTCTTGCTCTAATGTGTTCTGACAACATTGTTTTATTCAGGTCATTAAACATATCCTCTACCGATAGCGAAGGTTGTTTCCAGCGGGAAGCCAGATGCCTCTTGGCTTGGGCCATGATAAATTGGATGAGTTTGTGGGCGGGATACTGTATTGAGTTTGGTCTATTGCCTAAGAGGATTACTGACGGGTCTAATGGTAAATGTTTGCCTAACATCAGACATACCTTGTTCCATACTAAATTCCAGTAATTGCGAGCCGATGGGCACCCCCACCACACATGCCACAGGTCTCCCTTTTGGTGACAATTTCTAAAACATAAATTGGAAGTATCTCGATAAAATAGGTGCAATCTGGAGGGGGTTAGGTATGTTCTATGGAATAGTTTTAGAGACGTCTCTATGGACGAATAGAACAAGGAGCCTCTAGAAAGGGTTGCGCATGAGTGTGCCCATCTAGCCTCAGACATAGACATATTACACTCCTGTTCCCATTGTTCTTGAACCTTAAGCTTAGGTGGAATATTCTTCTGGCTTATAATAGTGTAGAAATCTGAAATTAGACCTTTATCCATTGCTTGGTTTTTACATTTGATTTCAAACGGAGTATAAATTAGTATCTCG